>NC_058130.1:309757734-309769514 GCF_016433145.1 Gracilinanus agilis | reverse complement strand
CCTTCTTTGCTTCATTTTCAAGCGGGCCAATTCTGGCTTTTAAGACTTTATTTTCTTGTTTTAGTTCATGTATTTCCTTTTTCAAATTGTCTTCAGCCTCTCTTGCCTCTCTTGCCTCTCTTGCCTTTCTTAATTGCTTTTTGGGTTCCTGAAGTTCTTGAGTTAATTGAATTTTGAGATCTTCCAAAGCCTGTGTCCAATTCACTAGAACTTCTTCCTCTTCTTCTATTTCTATTTCATTTGCTCTCTTTTCACTTCCTTGAAAGAAGCTTTCAATTGTCATTTCTTTTCTATTTTTCTATTGTCTACTCATATTTTTTCTTTTCTGTTCTGCTAGTTTGAGCAGATGTATTTAATGATCTTTGATGAAAGATCTTCCCTCAGCTCGCAATGGAGGTTTGTTGTTACTTTCTCTGCCCTCCAAAGACTTCCTGTCTTTCTAATTGTTAGTATTTAGCCTGTATTGATTGAATTAGTCAGTACTGCTTAATCTGCCCTGAGGCTAAAACCTCAAGAGGAGGGAGAAAAAAACAAAACAAAACAAAAACGTGGGGGGAGGGGGCAGCTGGGTAGCTCAGTGGAGTGAGAGTCAGGCCTAGAGACAGGAGGTTCTAGGTTCAAACCCGGCCTCAGCCACTTCCCAGCTGTGTGACCCTGGGCAAGTAACTTCACCCCCATTGCCCACCCTTACCACTCTTCCACCTATGAGACAATACACCGAAGTACAAGGGTTTAAAAAAACAAAACAAAACAAACAAACGTGGGGGGACAAGAAGGAACTTTGTTTTTTTGCTGAGCTGAGCTGTGCAGCAGTAGGGTTCCCCTGGTTGTCCTTGTGTTTGATCTGGTTTTCTTTCCTCTTGAAGCCCTTTGTTCATTATCTTGGTGTGAGGAAGCCAAGTGTGAGGTTTGACTCTCTCTAAGCCATCTTCTTCTGGGAGTTTTTGCTGTGTTTCTCTGGTTTTCTCCTCCAGTCACCTCTCCAGTGCCTGTGTTCAACTCCCTGAGTCCCAGCATCAGCAAGGCCCTCTCTCCAGGCCAGTGTGCTCGCCTGCCCTGAGATTTCAGGGGCCACTGGAGACTTCGCACAGCACATAGGGGAGGCGTCCTGGGATTCCCCTTCTATACCTTCAGACCTGACAGTTCAAGAATTGAAGCCTTTTTCTTGGCATACCTCTTTAGTTGTGCAGCAGTAGGGTTCCCCCTGCTCTGTCCTGTTGTTAGATTTGTTCCTCTTTTTCTTGAAGCTCATTGCTTTCTATCTTGGTGGGTAAGGGTGCGGAGGTTTTAAGATTTGCTCTGTCTAAGCTGCCATCTTCCCAGAATTCTAAATTTTTAAAAATTTAGTGTTTTGTTCATCATTTGAAAGTCCTTCCTGGAATCAAGGTCAATTTTTAGGTTTCATTGAAAAACTTTCTTGATTTGTAAATCTTTTTTCTGACTCATGTTTTGTTCATAAATATTGTATAAACTCAGATTAATAAGACAAAGAGCCATAAATCAGTATTTTATTTTCCACTATATATTTAAGCATACTGGACACAGGAAGAATGAGTTTTTCTCTAATAATCTTATACTCTACTCTAACTATTAAAAAAGTTAATTTTTCTTGATTATCTTTTGTCTTACATCACTTAATTTATATCCATGTATCTCTTTCTCCTTCCTTACTCCCAGAGAGCCATTTCATATAGTAAATTTTTTTAAAAAAGAAGAGAACAATTAGCAAAACTGATTAATAGCTTTAAAAAAAACTCTGAAAACATACATTTCACATCTGTGAGTTTCCCACCCCTATAGAGTAATGGAGGATTGTTGGGGGGAAGTTACACATTTGATATCTCTTCCTTAGGATCAAGCTTGTCTTTTGTAAGTTTTTGACATTCATTTTTTATTTTTTGGTGGTAGTAGTTTTTTCAATTTATATTTGTTGTAAGGCATCATATATCTTGCCTTTTTTTGGCTCTGTTCACTTTACTCTGTATCACATCTTTCTAAGTTTTTACAAATTTCCACTTTCAAATTTAATGTGGAATCAGAAAACAAACTAATGGATAACAAGTTTCTTTGCTTTTGGGTTTCATTCTAATAACAGATCTCTGTTGGCTCATAAGATTTTTTAAATTATTTGTCTTGTAAACCAGTAACATTCCTTTTTATTAGCTTCAGTGTACTTCACCATATGCTTTATCTCATAATTCATTATATTATGATAAAGGATTATCTCACCATATGCTTTGTCATAAACTCTAGTGACTCCCTGTTACCTCCAAGATCAAATATAAAATCCCTGTTTGGCTTCCAAAGCCTTTCACAATCTGACCTATTCTTACCTCTCCAGTTTGCATATACATTATTCCCCTCATTGTTCTGTTATCCATCGAGCCTGACTTTGAGGTTCCTTGCATGTTACCTCCACTTCCTGAGGCCAAGTATTTTCACTGCTTTTCCTCCAGGCCTGGAATTCTACCTCTTCATCTCTACCTTAGAGTTTTCTCTTCAGTCTCAGCTGAAACTTTCACTGTTCTCATTAATTTTAGTGCCTTCTCTTTGAGATGACTCCTGTCTATATCTTGTTTGTATGCAGTTATCAGGTAATTGTTTCACCCATTAGACCATGAGCTCTTTGAGGGTTGGGACTGTCTTTACCTTTCATTGTGTTCTTAGTGCTTAGCACAGAGTAGATGCTTATTATATATATTCATATAACATATATATATATATATTTATACTTATTGACTTGACTCTGTTATAAAAGATGATTCATGTTCCTGATGTTCCATTCTAGTGGTATATGTTGCATACCCAGATGTTAAAACATTAATTAGATCCTTCTGATATTTTTATAGGAAACCTATCTCCAAAGTAGATAATATAATAAACTTTAAAACACAAACTTCATGTTTTTGACACATATACTTTTCCAATTTGGAATTAGACTTGTTTAGTAACATCCTTTGAAGTCTGTTTTGTTTTTGTCATTGCATTTCCATTATGTGACCTGGACCATGTACTTAGTAGGCTTTTAATAAATATTTACTGAATTTTATTTAATTAAAAATGAGTTCTGTTTGGAGATTCAATGGGGCTTTCTTTAGACACTTATTCAGTAACCTTTGTGATTGCAATTTTTATGATTTTAGTTTTTTGTTCACTATGTATATCTGTGATAAATTTTATTTTTTCATATAATGGGAGTTTCCCACTGACATATTTCAGACATTTTTCAATACTTGTGCTGATTATTTCTGTAAAGCCATCTCTACATGGAATACATTTATGGGTAGTTGTATCCTTAGGTTTATATAATAACCAATATGTAAAAAAGAAAATTGAATTAAATTCTCAGTATTACCTAATAACTTGTATAATCTAAATACTTAGCATATAAATCTGGGTGCATTATTAACCTTTCAAATACCCATATTGTGCCAAGTTTCAGTGAATAAGAACTGACCTAAAAATCTGTGCTCATTGTTCTTGATTAATAACACAGACCTTCCTTAACTCTTGTCTTGTTAAAATATGCAAATATAATTTTGTTGGATAATGGACAGATATGTTGGAAGGAAAATAATAATCAACCACTAGTAAGAATTTCATAGATAGGAACAAACAGAAAAAGACTTATAGACATGAATTATCTCTGTCAGCTGTGTGTGTAAAGTCAGACCATTGACTAATCAACTAAAGCTAAGATCAGAATGTCTCATAAATAATAAGAATAGTAATGAGAAAAAGATATGGTATATAACTAAGAAGACAACTTTGAATCATTTAAACATTCTGTTAAAATTTAAAAATGGAAAAGCATAAATGATATCAACATTATAATAATTTCATATTAAAATGAATCCAGCATAAATTAATTGCTGTGAGGAAGGAAGGAAATAAATATTCATTAGGTACCTGCTTTGTGTCAGATACTGTATTAAGCACTTTCCATATATTATCTTATTAAATCCTCACAACAACCCTGGGGAGGTAGGTGCTATTATTATTCCCATTTTATGGTTGAGTAAACTGAGGCAAACAAAGTAACTGACTCAGGAGTTACATAGCTGTCTGAAGTTTTATTTGAACTCAGGACTTCCTGACTCGGGGTCCAGTGCTCTATCTACTGTATTGCTTAGCTCCATAGAATTGAAGATGATGTCAAGGTTGTGAACCTAGATAAGTAGGACAATGCTCTTAATTGGAAAGTGAAGAAGAGGGGATGACTTAAGGAGAAAGGTAATCTCCACAGTCATACAGGAGATCCAGCATACAGTCCACATTGAGGATAAATTTCCAGTGGATCATATATGGTCTTCCAGATGCTATTTGTGGATGATTTCTTGGGGCCTAGATTTATTAACTAAATCCAACCCAAAGGTTTTGTAGGGCTCCTGGAAGAGATCAATTGGGTGAAGAATGTCTATCACCCAGGTTTTAATACAGTCAATAGAGCTTGTTCTAGAATATGCATATTTGGAACAGAGGCACTTTTACTCACATATTTTCTTACTACAAGCATTTTGCTGGTGTTGTTGTATGGCAGCCAAATCTGGAAGGCAACTGTCTGTAAAGAATTAGTAAGAGGACAGTAGAAAGTTAAGTAGTGCAGGATGTAACCCATAACTAATGAGGAATTTTGAAAAAGAGGAGGAAAGAATGCCAGCAGAGAATTATAGGATAGGAGAGATAGGTAGCATGGTTGAAGGATGATAGATGAATGGCCAGATTGTTCCTATGGTACCTTCCTTCATCTTGATGGAAAAAAATGAGATGTTGTGTAGATCTCCAGTGACAGTGGGAAGATATGAATGAGTAGCACAAATGGGATGGGAGAGGATGAATGAGTTGTTATCTGCATTGTTGGAGGGACTCCTGAATCTCAGAGATCACAAATCCCTTTTATTTTTTGAATAAGGCTTTATTCCGATTCCTTGTTGTGGCATAGAGGTGACTGACTTGAAGGCGATGGCAGTTGTGTATAAGTCTGGCAGTTTTTATTCTTAAGCTGGAATGGCTTTGAATTTGAGTCTAGCAATGAACTCTAATATGTGTTATCTGAAGAATAGCTTTGTTAAGTTTAGAGTCTAATAACTATGTTGATTGCATAATGATGACTTTTTAGCCATAGTAACTCTCAGACATTATCTATTAATCTTTGGATTGGAAATATTGGAAGAAACATGCCAATGAAATCACATCATCATTACGAATACTGAAATAGTAATAACATATGAAATATACATATTCTGTATGTGTAGCTAGCCAGCTAAAGCATTTAAAGGCTTACTATATGCCACGCTCTGTGCTGAATTCTAGGAGTACAAGTAACAGGCAAAAAAAAAAAGTCTGTGCCACTAAGGTGATTTCATTCCAATGGAAGAAGACCACATACAAAAGGGAATTGAAAAATGGAGGGGCAAGAGGCACATGGAGGCAAAATGTTAGTCCAGAGAATCAGGAGCCTCTGAGCCTAGATAGAAGTGAACATGTTTGGCATATACTTTTCCTCATAAGAATATTCTGGGTATTGTCTAATTATTTCTGTTATTTGTTGAAGAATTTCTGCCTTGGTTAGAAAAACAGTTGTGCTACATTCATTATGAAGAGTGCTGAATTTGGAATTATTAAAACGTCCAAATTCATGATAGTATTATTTTAGGTTACTTCATGTGGTCTAGGGTGAGTGTGGTCTTATCTCTAAAATGATAGGATTGTTTTAGATAAATCTATAAAGTCCATTCCAGTTTAAAATTTTTCTGATTTGGGGGTAGTTCTTTTTGATAGTGGTTGACTTATTTTTCTTGTAATATTTTTTATTATTGTTTTCAGTGTTCTCCCCATGGATGCAGATGCATTTTATAACAAAATATGTCCCTTTTAAA
This sequence comes from Gracilinanus agilis, assembly GCF_016433145.1. Lineage (NCBI taxonomy): Eukaryota > Metazoa > Chordata > Mammalia > Didelphimorphia > Didelphidae > Gracilinanus > Gracilinanus agilis. Next base: position 309,763,635 of record NC_058130.1, on the reverse strand, counting down.
GTCATGTTATTATATAAGAGAATCTCTAACTGAATTTTAGCTTTTACTTTTAATTTACTTTATTTGTGTAAATACAAAATACTTCTTTCAAACAACTAAATTACAGTGAAGTAGATGATTTGGTTAGAATGCTGTCTGTTGTTGAAGTTTTGCTTTAACAAAAGAAACAAACTTTTAACCCTTAGGTAATCTAATAATTAATAACTGCAACAATAAATTTCTTTTGAGTGATTATTGAAGATCAAGTTGTTTGGGTAGAAGAAAAACTGAATGTTTTTAAATTCAGGAATCCTGATGCATATTCTAGTTTAGGATGATTATTCATTTTTAAAACAAACATTTGTCAGAGTTTCCTTCAAACTCTAAATCTATGGTACCATGATTCCATTAAGTGTCTACTATATGAAAAAATTTAAAAACTCTAAATTAATGAGTCTTCTACATGCTTGTTCATCCTCTGTATTGTTTGTTTTAAATTGATTATATAAATTTTGTATTAATATGAAATAAAAAACTAATTTCCCTTATTAGTAGTATTAATAGTTGTAATTTCATTTCAGTAGCCCTGCTTCTCACCTGGTTACCACATTTATCACTGAAGGGAGTAACACTTGCGGAGATGACATCTTTATCACCACCACCAACTGCTGACATAATGGGCAGGTAAGCTCAAGAGGACCAGAAATAGAAGTCCTTCATAGACTGACCTTATAGATCTGACCTCAATAACCATCATCCAGGGGATCAATCCCTGTGAAGAAGGGGTTAGACATCCTTAACAACTGCCATTTACAGGGCAAGCAAACCAGCCTATCTAAAGTAGTTAGGTACTGTGACAGAAGTGCAGGAGGTAGTATGTGCCAGATAAGCCAAACCCCCTGGTCATTACCTTGATCACTATCTCCCATCAGACTTCATTGGATAGCCTAAGCCCTAGAGCCCCAGGAATAGTAGTATACCTCACCCCTCTCTGACCACTGTTCCTGCTTCCAGACCAGGTAATAAGTCTTTGTGGAGATGTGACAGCCAAAGGCGCTAAAGCCTTGGAAAATGAAATTCTTGGCACTGAAATTCTCGGCACCAAAATCCTTAGTACTACCCAGTGTGGTTCAAAATCAGAAATGTGTATGAATTTATTGGTAGAAATAGCAATGAAGAAGATGCATTACTATCTGCTTTGCTACTTTTCTCAAAGGATTGTGGACCTTTTCTGTCTGATATGGAGCTATTATTGCCAATATATTTTATCTCTTTCATTAGAATTTGAGCTCCTTAAGCTTTTCTATACATATTGCCAGTGCTTAGGGTAATACTTTGCACATAAAAATCACTGAACAAATGCCTTTTTTATTCTTTTTAAATTTAAGTTAAAAACTAAAGTATTTAATATGAAAAGGAAATACAATTAAAGATGTTCAATTTTATCAGCACTTAGGCATTTAGTATTAGCAAGAGTAAACAGAATAATTAGTGAATCACTTGGCTATAGTATATTTTTTGGTTTTTTCTATTATAAACCCCTATTTAACAATGAGAAATAACAATTACATATAATTACATTTTAAAGATAAACCAGCCATATCTTTTTAATATGACTTTTTTATTTTAACCTTTGTTGAACAAAATTCTTTGTTCTTAATAAATATTATCTTGGACTTTGCTACTTCTGACTTAACTTCCTGGTTTTTGGACCACTGGCCTGACGCAAAAAGGGATGAGAGACATTTATCTTGAATTCCAGTTTCCAGAACCTTAGAATCCAAAATAACTTTGGAGGCATTAACCCAAGAGTTAGATGTCATAAAGTGAGAGACTAGGATCAAAAGTAAAGATTTGAATCCAAGAAATCTTTACTTTTGATCCTAGTCTCTCACTTTATGACATCTAACTCTTTTTTTTTTTTTCAAATGAGAGGCAGGGAGAGGGAAGGGAAGGGAGCAGAGGATATAACTTGGAAGTAAAGGAGTAAAAGTTGAACAATTTTCTTATCTTCCTACAGAGTCTTTATTTTAATCCCTTTCCCTTTCTTGGAAAGATTTAGAAGGGGGTGTTAATGAGCAGTTATGATAAAATAAAGTATTTGGAAACTGAATTAGGAAAATAATTTTCTTGATTTTTTTCTTTAAAAGTTTGGGTTGGAAAAGATCCAGTTAAGTGCTTTAATTTTAAAGCAAGTTTTATCAGTTTTATTTTTACATCACCTATATTTTTCCATGTATAATTCCCCTACCCATAGAGGCATATAGAGTATTTAGAAAGGAATAAAGGAAAAAAAAGCCCCCCCCACCAAAGTAAACAACATACCAGCGAAGTCTGGTAGTACATGTCATATTCCATAACTAGTGTCCTGACTTTTGCAGGAAAATAGGGAAAAATATTTTTTTCCTGTATCTTCTTTGGAGCCAAGCTTGGTCATTATAATTTTAAGGCATTCAATTCAGATTGTTTTGTTATTCTTCCTTCCACTTATGTTGTAGTCATTGTGAATATTATTTTCCTGGTTCTTCTCTCTTCATTTTGCATTGTCATGAGTGAAATTTAACAAAAACATAGACTGAGGCATATTTCTCCAAGCAAAGCAACATTTTATTCACAGGGAGCAAAACCTGAGAATAAGATGGGTCAATGGCTGCCTCAGTTTCTAGCCAAAGGCTCTAAACAAAAGGCTAGCTCCCCTTTTCTAGATTTTGGGGAACAAGGAACAAAGAACAGAACAGGGTAGTTGACATCACGGGGTTGAGGACAACATTGCCTACATAGCTAAGGTGTGAGGAACCGTATAATTAGTTGGAAGTTGGAAATAAGAAGCTAGCAATAGCCCTCTCCTTCTCTCCTGTGACTAAGAAAAGTTCATTGTTTGAGTCAACATACAAGGCCAAATATTATGCCTCAGACTTCTTTAGACAGCAAATAAGACATCCTTGAAAGGTAGGTTGGTGATGCATCGATACAAGACCCCCACTTCCTTGTGTTTACCCACATCTCTCAAGGATAGCAGAATTCCTTGAGGCAAGAATAAAAGAGTTAGGAGGAGAACTAGATTTCTAAACTTAGCCCATTATAAAGACAGCAGAATTCTAATCTAAGTTCAGGGATAAAGACATCAAAAATATATTTTTTTAAACTTAAATTTATTTGGAAGTGGGTTTGGGTGAGTTCAAAACATTCCTTCCTTGCTCTACTATCTTACTATCCTGAAAGCTAAGTTCAGAGGGAGAGAGAGAACTATGATTTAAGGAGTTATAGGACAAAATTAATTAATATAAAAAGGTCAATAAAAAAGATACAGAATCAATTTAATCTTCTCAGCATCAATTTATGCTTTTTCTTTCTTTACTTCTCTGTGTTTCTTATATCGTAGTACTATTCTGTTACTTTCATGTACCACTATTTTATTCTACAATCCATGGGCATTTACTTTGTTTCCAGTACTTTGCTGCCACAAAATTGCCACAATAATTGTTTTAGTGCTTATGATACCTTCCTGGGATGAGGCAGGGCGAGTAAAGTAGGGTGGGAAGACAAGAAATAATATGTCTAATGGTAGAATCTTTTCATTAAAGGGTATATACCTTTCATTTCATGTATTTATTTATTTAAACCCTTACCTTCCGTCTTGGAGTCAATGGGGTCAAGTGACTTGCCTGGGGTCACACAGCTTGGATGTGTCTGAGGCCAGATTTGAACCTAGGACCTCCCGTCTCTAGGCCTGGCTCTCAATCCACTGAGCCATCCAGCTGCTTTGCATAATCTTGTATAACTTTCCAGAATGTTTATCAGTTCTTAGTTCTATGAATTAAGCATTAAAAGTGCTTCTCTTTCTTCAAAACTTCCAACAGAACATTATTTTTTGTCATCTTTGCCAGTTTTCTCAGTGTGATGTGAAACCTCAGGACTGCTGTAATTTACATTTTTTTTAGTAGTGATCTAGAACATCCTTTCATTGGTAGCTAATAATTGGCCATTTTTCTTGTGAGAACTATTTGTTCTTTTCATCACTTATTTGGTCTTATTATAGTCCTGCTAGTTGTCTAAACATCTTTTATGTCAAAATATGTATCTTTTTAAACCTTTATCTTCTATCTTAGAATCAATACTGTGTATTGGTTCCAAGACAGAAGTGCAGTAAGGGCTAGGCAATGACGGTTAAGTTACTTGCCCAGAGTCACACAGGTAGGATGTGTCTGAGGCCAGATTTGAACCAAGGACCTGCTATTTTTAGTCCTGGCTCTCAATCCAGTGAGTTGCCCTTTGATGTCAGAATCTTAATCCAGACATTTAATATAAAGAATTAATATAAATTTAGAATTTAATATAGAATTAATTTAATATAGAATTTAATATAAAGAATTTTTCCCAGTTATCCCCTTTACTTCTCATCTTACATTAATTTTGTTCATATTAAAGTTTTTTAGTTTCATGTAAAAATAATCTTTTATCTTTTGGAGTTGGCTTTAATCCCCTGTTTGGTTAATAATTCACCTTCTATCCACAGCTATAACAGTTATATAATCTTTTTCTCTTTTATCTTTTTAAAAAGTATGATCTTTAATATATAGGTCATGTATCAGTTTAGAATTTATTGAAGCATATGTTTGGAAGATTTTGTTGCAAGCCTAATTTATGCCATACTGCTTTCCAGTTTTTTCAGCAGTTCTTTTAAAATAGGAAGTTCTTTCTTAGACAATTTGTAATTTGGAGTTAATCAAATAGTAGGTTATTAAGCTGAATTATTTCTGTTTGTTTTGTTCTATTTATCTTTTTCTATTTCCAACCAGTTCCCAATGTAAATAAATGCATTAATATTGTGTTTTATGTAATCATATCCCCGATCCTTCCTTTTTTAAACCTTTATGGCATATGGCATATTGGTTTAAGGCAAAAGAGTGGTAAAGGCTGAACAATGGGAGTTGAGTGACTTGCCCAGGGTCACAGAACTTTTTTTTCAAATTAATGGGTTCATTTTCATCTTAATTAACAACCATTTAGCTGAATTTCAAAACAGACCTGAACACGTGGACATGGATACAATTTAAAAAACAAAAAAGTGAAATATATACATAAAATAAAAGTATGATTTTTGGAAAAACTTGAGAGTCCGGGTTAAGATGGCGGCAGAGTAAGAAGCAGCTCTTAACCTCTCCTGACCGAAACACACAAAACTCCTCAAGGGGACATAAAAACAAGTCCAGACGAACGGAGGAACCCCACAACAGGGCACAGCATGGAAGGTACGTGGAATCGAGGCATATCCATGCTATAAAGGGCTCTCACTAAATCGCGGGCTGAGCAACCGCCCCACCCCCACCCCCTCCACACACAACACCTGGAGCTCCGAAGCCAGCTAAAAAGAAATAGAGCAAGTTTGGGGCACCCATCGAGTCATTGGCAGCTCCGGGACCTGTTCCTGAGAGCAGCAAGACTTGGGACTCCATTAAGCCAAAAAAGGCACGCGAAATCTGAGCGCGCGGGAGCAGGACGCTGGGCGCAGAGCGCAGGCTGAGCAGAGCACAGGCACTGCGGAGGCGTGGGTGGAGGCAGACACAGCCAGGAACTAAAGCCTAAGTGGGGAACCAGTGTGGACGGGTATACGACTGTGGAAGCAGCGCCCTGAGACTTGTAAAGGAACCTCCAGCAGAGGATCAAGCAAGGGGGCCCACCAGGGGGCTTGACACCAGAAATGACCAGATTGAAAAGGAATACCAGAAGATTATGGCCGAAAACCAGAAGATTATGGCCGAAAACCAGAAGATTATGGCGAAAAACCGAAAGATTATAGCCGAAAATCAATCCCTAAAGGCTAGAATTGAGCAAGTAGAAACTAATGATCTCTCAAGACAACAAGAACAAATAAAACAAAGCCAAAAGACTGAAAAAATAGAAGGAAACATGAAATATCTC
>NC_058130.1:309708782-309753034 GCF_016433145.1 Gracilinanus agilis | reverse complement strand
TGAAGGGGAAAGGTGGAGCATGAATCATGTAACCATGTTAAAAATGAATATAAATAAATGTTAAAAATAAAAAAAATATATGATTTTTACATAATCAGCCTGTTTATATTTTGCAGTTCTGGAAAACTATATTGCTTCACTAAGCAAATAACTACAACTAAACATTACCTTTTCAATTTAGATTTACAATGAAATAATACAATAACATTTGTGATTGACAGAGTAGAATTGGACAGGTATAGTTTTTCACAAAACAAATTAGCTAAAGAACTTTGCTGTATATTCTGTAGGATTTTTTTTAAGGATCTTACACTTCAGTACAGTTGATACAAGACAAAAAATAAATACCTACTTGGAACAAACTTAATTAAAAATTCAAAATTAAAGTTAGAGCAGGAAAACTATACACATATAATCCCAAATTAATCTTCAATACACCCCTGTCCTTGACTTGATGGATAAAAATAGGCTATGTCTGAGGGCAGATTAGAACTCAGGACCTTCTGTCTATCAGCCTGGCTCTCAATCAACTGAGCCACCCTTTAAAAAATGTTTTTATTTTTTTGTCATTAAAATGCCCAAAGGAAATTTGGCATAAGTGGTGCAGTTCCTACTTAAAAGCATCTCTGCGTCTTGCCTATAGATATTGGTTATTTGGACCAGATGTGCAGACAGCTTGTCTTTTGCATGGTTGATTTATTTATAAATTTATGTTTTTTGGAAGCATGAGAATCATAATAAAGAAAATATTTCAGTTTTATATGAATATTTATTGAACAAATTTATTTTTCAAACATAGATATATATTTTTACATTTAACAACATAAGTCTTGTTTCTTCCATGTTTTAGTGTAAAATGTTCTTTAAAGTCTGACTCGCATCATTTACCTAACATCTACATGGTATTTTGTTTAACAAAAGTTAGGTCACATTTTTATTTCATGATTAAGAACTGTCTTTTTCTAACAGGCACAATAATATAATACTTGAATATTTTTTTTAAAAGTCTTTCTGAGGTTTTTAAATTGTCTTTGAAAATGTAACCTTATTTGATTAGGAAAGATTGGAAGTTTATTGGATAAATTTTGTGGTTCTAATGTAAATGAGTCATTTTTAGGTTCTATAGTATATAAACATATGTATGTTTTTTCTAGCTCTGTCATGTACTACTAGCCAACAATTCTTGTATTAATTTCTACAACTGAATTGAAACATACTAGTACATGTTTTTCATTTAATAATATACTTAAAATAGGTTTGTGTACTGATATATTTATAATATGCATGTGTTTGAGACAGTAACATAAATTGTGTCTGTAAAATTGGTGGAAAAATATACTGAAATGTGGTAGGAGAGACTATTAAAATTTATATCTTAAAATCTTATATAAGATTATGTCTTGTCATCTTAAATGACAACTCATACATTTTCCAGAACTGTTAGAATGATTTCACATTTGTTTTTGATCTTTTTTCTCATGGAGGGAAAGCATTCTGGGCTAAACGTGTTTAACATTTCTTAATTTTTTTGAAGAGATTTATGTAATTTGTTAGAATGGTTCTTTTTTGTTTTAGTTTTGGAGAATTCAGAGAAATATTGCTATTCAAAGTCCATAAAAGTAATTCCATAGAGAACATATATTTTAATCAATCAATAAGTATTTATAATTGTGAATCAAATATGTTTATGAATATTACACTTTTTAATTACTAAAATTTGCCAAATTATTTTTGAAAATATCATAAGAATAGCTCTTTTTAGGTTACTGTTAGAAGAATAGTTATAAAAGAGAGCCTTTTAAGTTAACAAATGAAATAATGATTTCCTTATTGAAGATATTAAGAAAGTGTATTTTTATTTTTTAATTTTACCAATTAATTTAATATACTTTCTATAAAGTAACGTAAATTTCATATTTAATTTTACTCCAGAGAAACCCAGCCTCAATATTCTAATTGGAATGATCTCTATTTTGTGACCAGAAAATAGATCACCCATATATATTTTTGTTATGTTTTCTTTTTTCAAAAATATTGATAGATTTTAGTTATTATATTTGTTTAGCACATTCCTTTTATGGATAGGAAATATGGTTGAAATAATGGGGAGAGGCATCAATAATTAGAATAGTTAATCTGGAAAAATTCTTTGGAGTAGATATCTCTGAAATTGTCTTCTATTCAAAATATCTGGGGAAGTTAACTAAATATATAACTAATGGAAGCTATTCCCAATAGACAGAATGATGAAAGGATTCTAATGGGTAGTTTTAAGTAAAGAAATCCAAGCTATTAAGAGCCACAAGAAAAATACTTATTTTAGCATTTTAAAATAATTATTTAAATAAAATTAAATAAATTCTTAAGTAAAAATATTTAGAAATCATTACATACTAACTAAAATAACTGTAAGATTCTACTTCATATCATTAAGATTTGCAAAGTTGACAAAAATGGAAAATGACAGTTGTTGGAGAGGCTGTAGAAAGAGAATCATGGGCACTGTTGGTAGATTTGTGAATTGGTTTTCATTTTTGGAAAGTAATTTCGAATTATACCCCAAACATCACAAAATTGTACATCCATTTTGATCCAACAGTGCCGCCACAAATACTCCAGAGAGACCAAAGACAGAGGGAAAGGACTCATGTGTGCAAAACTATTTATCACAGAATTTGTTGTTGTAGCAAAGAACCAGAAAAAAATGTGTTCATTATTTGGGAAATGTTTGGACAAATTATGGTATATAAAGGTAACAAGGTATTATTGTGACATAAGTAATGAAAAGGGTCATTTTCAGAGAAACTTGTTTTGAAGTGAGAATCTGGGGTGCTCTTTAACAATTACTGAAGCATTGTAAAGGAAACAGCTTTGAAAAACTTGACTCTTATCAACTCAAAAACCATTTGACTCTAGACAACCAGGGTAATATCCTGAAATACCTCATGAATCATGAGAGAAAAAAATTATATTAAGTATTTTAATCAATGGATTTAGTGCTATCTATGGTAGTTATGCTTCTCTGTTACAGAGTAGATTTGATTAATCACACACCAAATTCCCTGGGCTATAAAAAAAAATTAAGAGTATTTAAGTGCTTTAAAATAGCTCTTATTTTATTCAAGTCTCTATTTCTACATTGCTATGCCTTAAATTCTTTTTCTGTGAAATGGAAATAAAAAACTCACAGGGTTGTTTTTAGGAAAGACTCATGTATATCTTATTATTTTTTATTTTAAAAAACCTCTTCCTTTGTCTTGGAATCAATATTGTATATGTTGAAGAGTGGTAAGGGCTAGGCAATGGGGGTTAAGTGACTTGTCTGGGGTTATACAGATAGGAAGTATCTGAGACCAGATTTGAACCCAGGACCTCCTGTCTCTAGGCCTAGCTCTCAATCCACTGAGCGACCTAGTTAATTCTTCATATTTCATAGGATTACAGATCTATCTGTATTTTGAAGAAATCTTATATATTATCTCGTCCAACTCCATGATTTTACAAATGAAGAAACTTGGGGTCATGAGAGATTGAGTGATTTCCCCAAATTCACATGGGTAGGAGATAGAAGAAGTAAGATTTGAATTTGGGTCCTGTGATGTCAAATTCTGCCCTCTTTCTACTTTCCACCACTGCCTAGTTTCTTGTGATATAATATTCCATTAGATAGATAGATATACCACAATGTGTTCAACCATTCCTCCAATGATTGGTACCTACTTTATTTCTAGTATGTTGCTTTGTAAAAAGTACTGCTAAGAATATTTTGGTATTTATAATATCATTGATTTTTTTTTTTATCTTTGGCCTGCTTGAAGTCAATGTCCATTTGTTGGATCGCCGGGTCAAAGGACATGAATAATTTGCTAACCTTTCTCCCATAATTCCAAATCAATTTTCAAAAGTATTAGAATATTCCATAGTATGACCAAATGTATTGATATGCTTATTTTCCTACAACCTCTCCAACACTGGCTTATAATACTTCATCTTTTTTTCTAGGGAGCTTGGTTAAGTGGATATAGTAAGGAAATCAAGAAGACTTGGTTGTAGATGTTGTACAATACAACAATACATATACTATATAAGTCCCTATAGGCATTTATCCTCTCCATTCTATCAGACAAATTTCTAAGACATAAGTTACAGTAGAATTGCTGATATACATTGGAATGTATTGGTGGTAAGGTGGGGAAGAGTTTCTACACTAGGAACTCCTTATATTGATGAAATAATTTGTTTACACCAAAATAAATTTTTAAAAAATTTGTCAATTTGATAAGTATGAGGAAGGGAAATTGATATCAGTATAACAACCTCATATAAATGTCATACTGATATTATATTACCTAATGAAGATTCAAAAAGAATCTTAAAAACTGCTTTTAGGGGATGGCACCAAGATGGCAGAGAAAGTACACAGATCCACCTAATCTGTATCAAATTACCCTCCAAAAAATGATATAATACCTGAAAATTAATTCTGGAGCACCACACCCCATGGCAAAATAGGGTGAAATAATTTTTCAGCCCAAGACAACTTAGAAGGCTGGCATGAAAGATCTAGTGCACTGGGGTGGATATGGAGCTCAAAAGCAGCCTACCAAAGCAGGCCCCACTCTAGCAACAGGTTTTGGAGGCAATTGAATCAGTTGTAGAGGCTTCTGAAGTTCTCAGCCACATAAAGTGAGGGGGCAGCTCAGACAACTGCTTAGAAGGATATTACAGAGGTTTCTTTGTTGGCTCTGGGAGAAGGACTCTTGTTTGATTGCTCATATGCATATCCAGGTAGCAGTCCTGGGGGTGGCATCTCAGGATGGGGAAGAGCACTAGCACACACACAAACTCTTGTGGCCATAGGAGAGCAGGAGACCCAGGGCACAATTCCAAGATAGAAAAGAGCATTTAGGATTATGTACAGAATAGAACAAAGGGCAGGAGAGAATTAAACACATCTCTCCTTACATCATACCAACTTGGAAGAATGGAAAGCAGATAGATCTCAAAGTCAGCTCTGAAAGCAGCTGCACAAAGAACCTGAAGCTTGGAACTGTGCTCCCTTCACAGTAACAAAGCCCAACTTTAACAGTTTTTTTTAAACTAGAAGACAAGAAAAAGACTGGAAAATGAGCAAACAACAACAACAACAACAACAACAAAAGAAACTCAAAATAGAAAATTATTTTGGTGATAGAGAAGACCAAAACACAAACTCAGAAGAAGACAATAAAGTTAATACTACTGCATCCAAAGCTTCCAGGGAAAATAGGAATTTCTTTCAAGCCCAAAGAGAATGATTGGAGGAACTCAAAAAGGATTTAAAAAATCAAATAAGAGAAGTGGAAGAAAAATTTGGAAAAGAAATGAGAGTGATACGGAAAAAAAATCAATGAATTTTTTAAATGAGGTGATGTTTCATATAAATATAAAATATTTATGTTTAAAATATGACTAAACATTTTTACCTTATTGTGTCACACTAGTGGTCCTAGTCCTAACTTTTCTGTCAAATTGTTTTCCAATTTTCGCAACACTTTTTAATTGAAAGGGTGATTTTTCACCTACTATTTTTATTATTAGGTTAATGGAACATTGGATTACTATTTTTGTTTGCCTCTAAGTTTTGCTTCTTTAATCTGATCTATGAATTCATTTTTTTATTTTTAGCCCATGTTAGATAGTTTTCCTCTTCGTTTTTCTCAATGTTGTGTAGAAATGTTAGTGATATTTGAGGATCTGTTTTGAGTTTTGCTATTTCACTGATGCTACAGTCTCTATTTCTTTGATCAATTGGTATTTTCTAAAATAAATCATTCACTGTATCATTTGCAATTACAAATGCCTTTATTTCCCCTTGGTTATTTTCTAAATTTATTTTACTTTTATTGAATAAGTAACATTTCTAGCAATGTATCATAAAACCACTAAATTTCAGTTAGAAGAATTTCAGTGGCCATCTAGTTAATCCTATAACTGAAAAAGGATTTCCTGTATGACATACCCAACAAATGACTTTTTACCCATATTACTTTTGGATGGCTCTAATTGCTAGGAAAATTTCCTTACAATCAAAATTAAATTGGGCTGTTTGTAACCACCACATTTAGGTATGGGAGCAAGGAGAACAAATTCAATTTCTCTTCCACTTGATAGCTTTCAAGGACCTGAAGACATTCTCCCATACCTTCTCTTTTTCAATAAAAAAAAAGAGTTGTAAGGGAGAGACCCACAGATGGGATAATGGTTGATCCACTTGAGGATACCCCTGAATACCCTGCCGGATCTCCAGGATCTTCGGGTATTCTAACCTCCAGTTAGTGAGAATGAAGCAGAATCACTTTCTCTCACTGGACCAGTTGCTCAAATGCCTCTGAGACAATAATAATCAGTATCTCTTTTATTATTAGAGGGGATACACATTGAGGATCAGAAAAAGGGGTCCCTAACTCTAAGGGATCTAGCTATTCACCCAACAATTCTCTACAGTCCCTCGCGAGAGGGAGCCTTCGAGTCCTCTGGCTAACTTACCAGCTCCCTAGTTCTATCTAGGTGTTCCGAAAAAGCTAACCAAACTACCCATCTACGACACTCAGTAGTTAGTTTGATTTAGTTCAAAAACTGTCTCCAAAACCCTTTAGGATTGCTCTCAAAAGGCTAAGTCCACCCCAGGGGGTCTGACCCTTAAGGTAAAAACCTCAAAGCTGATCAGACAGAATTTTCAGATAAAACCCATCTGGAAAGCATAGCAGGTATGATTAGATCCTTTTCTAGATATTCCCTATCAAACAGGGAACCTCCAAAGATGATTTAGGAGTTTCTCCTTCTCCACAGTCAGGTTGAGGTAGCTAAGCTTCAACCAGCAGCCTTTCCTCCACCCTTCCAGACAAGAAGAGCCCAAAGCCTTCTCTAGGAAGTCCCTGACTCTACCATTGTTACTTCTAAAGTGTTCCTCCTCTGCCTTCTCCCTGCTAAGATCCTTTCCCTTGAGTTCCTAGTATTTGCCTTAAAGACAGGCTTCCACTTTTAAATATTATCCTATCGCTATCCTTTCCCCATTACACCAGGCAAAACATCCTTAGTTCTTTCAAGCTATCATCTTATTTTATTAATTGAAAAATTTCTGTTTACCCTCTTTTGGTTAATTGCTATTTCATCAATGCCCTTTTTAACCTCTGATACCCAGAACTGAATTCAGTAAACTAGACATTGCCTGACAGGGGCCAAATACAATAGGACTTTCATCTTCTTATGCTTAGAAACTATGCCCCTCAATGTAGCCTAGGATTACATTGACTTTTTTTACTGCAACATCACACTGTTGACTTATTTTGAACTAGCAATATACCAAAATTTCCAGGTCTTATTGAGACAAATGAACAAACCATGAGTTCCTCATCTTGTACTTGTGAGGTCAACCTTTTTTTTATTCAGATATGAGACTTAACCAAAATATATTTCATATTATTTAGAAAACTGTAAGGGAGGTATAATTTATTTTCCTTGCCGTTTCAATGAAATCCACCAAGTGGCAATAGAATGCCTTCTTCTTACGTGTTTCCTAGACCTTTATTGATTTTCTAGATGGCACTGAAATTAAGAGTTGTACCTGTTATGATTAAAATTATCTGGAGATTCTATATTAATTTATAATTACTTATTAAATAATGAAAAGTGGATTGGAAAAAGAAAAGACACATAGCCACATGGCTGGGCACACACCTTCTTCCCTAGCTAACCCAAACTCACTGCTTATCTTGTATCTCCATTCACTCCTACTTCTTGGCCAGAAAGATTGCTGCTTGGCCACAAAATAATGAAAGAAGTTGACATCACTTTTTCTGGGTCTCCCTTATTGGACATACTTGACCTCAGTCCGGGTCAGAGGCAGTCTTCCAGATGCCAAGTGTCATTTGGAACAAGAATCAGACATCTTTCAGGATACCAAGAGTCATGTGGGATAAGGGTCAAGTATTTTCTGGGATGCCAGGGAGCCGTGAGGTTTCTGGTATTCTCCCTAGAGCACACATGTGTCCCTCTTATTTAGATATGCCTCAGGTCTTATTTTGAATCTATCTAAAGGGTAGAGGTGAAACCGAAATGGATTTTCAAATTCAAAATGAAACTTTTAAAAAGGAAAGAGGGGTGAAGATTTGTGTTAAAACTACTTACAATTACTTCTCAAAACCAGTATTATGTCCTTGATTTAGAATCTATAGATCACTGCTGTATATTTTTCTTTTAGACATGCTGACAGACAATACAAAAAAAAAAAGATAATTGATCAGATTGTGATCAAGGGGAGCTACTAACGCATGACTGAGTTCTGAGGGCATTTTATGGTCAAAGTTACCTTAAAGCCTTTAATATACTCTTAATCAGATCAGTCTCTGGGAAATAAATAAGAGCCCTCCTTGTGTGGGAGAGAAGTAGAGTTAGGATGGAGACTGAATGACAGGGTATCATTTAATGAAAATGTTGATTATTTCTATTCTATTTATTATTCATAACTACAATATTTCTGTGGTTAAATATTTTCCTTTCCAATTTTATATATATATGTATACATATACACACATATGTTCTAGGTGCAGTTTTCTTTGGCACAAGTTAAGCTAAAAACAGCTATAAACTATAAATTAGTGTAAAAATCACTTATAACATGAGCCAAAATAAATGAGATGAAATTGAGTAATGTGGGCCCTAGAGGAACAAGTAAACTTCAAGGCAATATAAGAACCAAATGATGAGAAGGAATTAGTGCAAGGATACACAGAGACTCAGGTATAAGGAAAATGATAGAATTTGACCCAAGCTTGGGAGACTAGTGAATTCAGGAGTTTATGAGATATGTAGGTTTTAGGAGAACGAGTAAGGAGAATACTTGTCAAATAGCTGTATAAGAATGGTTTCAAAGGTCATCCAGAATGGAATATCTTTTCCTTAAGAGTTAGGGGCCAAATGACCTTGGAGCATACCTGGCCTGGGGATCAAAAATAACTTGTAAATGAAGGAGCAAGACCTGTGAGATAAGATTTGCTGACTAACACAAGAACCTATATTTTATCTATGCATATAATTTATTACCTTTCCCATGCCAATTTCTCGAACTGTAGTTAAAGTAGCATATCTACTCTTGTATAAGTAGCTTTAGAACTTCAACAGCTAGATGTTTTATAACTTGGATGAGTCTTAACTAAAGACAGTTTCAGAACAGGTGTATAGGAATAGGTTCTGACCTCAAGAGATGTCATTCTTTAACTGCCTGGGTGTGAGTGACTAAAATGAACAGAAGTGAATTGGAGAAATTATGAGACATGGTTAAAGATATGCAAAATTTCCACAACCTTCCTGAGGGTGGAGATAAGATGGGAAGAGAAATATATCCAGGGTTGAAAATTAATAGTGACAATGTATTGTTTAAAAGAGAAAAAAAGGGGGGCGGAGTCAAGATGGCAGCTTAGAAGCAGCAAAAGTCGAGTCCTTTTCAATCAAAACAAATCAAAATCAATCAAAACATCAATCAAAAACAAAGCTCTTTGAGGGGGATACAAAACCAAATCCAACAACAGGACAGAGCCAGGGGACCCTCCTGCTTGATTCAACTTAAAAAGTATGCAGAGAAGGTTGAATTCTTGAGTTTAAGGTAAAGAAAGAAGGAAAATCCCAGGGCCCCTCCCCCACCTACTGTGCTGAGACTTGAGTGTTTGCTGGGATCTCAGGTGAGGGCTCCAGCAATGCTACCACAGCTACACAAGGCTCAGGGCTCTGACCGCAGATGGTAGGGAGGTAGCTGGAGGAGATGGGCAGAGAGGAGGGCAGACTGGTCACAGCCTTCAGCCCCCACTCCTCCATCTTGGGTCTCTACCTCTGGAAATTTTGGCCTCAGGGCACATCCAGCTCTGCAGATCAGCCCAACTGGCTTAATACAGTCTATCAGTAATGCAGATAAGAAGCCTTCAGAGGGCAGGAAAGCTCAATATCCAATACCCCACCCCTACCTACTGTTCTGAGACCCATAGTAAGAATATGGCTAACTGGGATCCCAGGGCAAAGGCTACAACTGCAACAGAGTACCTTGGTAGCACCACAGGAAGCTCAGTGCTCTGACCAGAGGGCTGGCAGAAAGGAAGAGAGAAGGACAAGGGTAACTACCTTCAGCCTCCATACCTTCACCTTCACTTTCAGCTTCTTCTGGCAGCTGGGGAAGATCTTCCCTCAAGGCTCATTAATACAACCAGTCAACTCCATCAGTCTAATACAGTTAATCAGCAGAGCAGAGAAGAAGCCCTTTCAGGACAGAAAAGCTCAAACTCACAGATCCATCACATAAACAAAGGAGCAAGAATACAGCCAATGAGGGGAGGAAAGAAGGAAAAAAAATAGAGTAAACAACAGAAAAAGAAAAAAAAAATTACAACTGACAGCTTCTGTCCAGGTCATGAGCAAAGAACAAATGGAACAGAGGAGGACCAAGGAACACCAAGCAAAAACTCAGGAACCCCAGTGAATTGGACACAGGCTTTGGAAGAACTCAGAACACAATTCAAAAAACAAGAGAGGCTGAAGAAAATTGGAAAAACTTAAGAAAGCAAAATAGGTCATCTGGAAACAGAGGCAAATGAACTAAAACAAGAAAATAATATCTTGAAAGCCAGAATTGACCAGTTTGAAAACAAAGCAAAAAAAGTGAAAGATGACCTATGAAGAAAAACAGATCAAAAGGAAAAGGAGGTTAAAAATCCAGGGATGAAATTCAGTCTTTAAAAATTAGAATCCAACAACTAGAAGCAAATGGCTTTACAAGGCAGCAAGTGTATAAAACACATCAAAAGAATGAAAAAATTGAGGAAAATATGAAATACCTCATTGATAAAACTACAGACCTTGAAAACAGATCCAGGAGAGACAGTTTAAGAATTATTGGACTACCAGAAAGTCATGACAAAAGAAAATGTCTGGACATCATTCTACAGGAAATTATCCAAGAAAACTGTCCTGATATTCTTGAACAAGAGGGTAAAAGTAGAGATTGAAAGAATCATCCAATCACCTCCTGTATTAAATCCCCAATTAAAAGAGAAAAGAAGACTTACACAATTAGGAAATCATTCAATACCAAGATGTCTTCTGACTCACCACTTGGGCAGCACTGTTCTGGTATGTACCAATGTCTATGCCATACAATATGGCATATATACAATATACAATAGTTAACATATTACCTATATTTAGACTGTCTAATGTTCTCCCTTGAACCATCTCCTTTTTCATTGGGAATTATCTTTACTTGTACTTCAAATGATCAGAGGAGCCTGGGAAAATCTGTGCACTGCTGCTAGTCAGCCCCAGTGTGAGAGAGACTTTTGTTGTTCTTTTGTATGCTATTATTTATGTGAATCTTTTCAACTCTTGGAATTATGGACTGTCCTTGCTCCATACATTTACTTCTAACCACACTCTTTCCTTAAACATCAAACAATGAGGTTTTAAAAAATTCTATTGCATATATTCTGAAATCTTTACTGAGTTTGAAAATAATATGAAAATTTTAATGAAACTATGTTGTACTTGGATACAGAGAAATGATATTGAATTTGACATACATACAAGAGCCTACACAATTGCCAAATCTTATATTAATTAGGGAAAACCTAGTGACTTTAATTTTATGCCACTTTATGAAGAATAAGAACTTTCTTCTTCCCCAGAACCTTGTACAAATTTAACATGGATGCCTTTTATGTAAATGTAAAACAAGTTCTAGGACTTACAAATTCCTTCAAGAATCCTAATTTGATTTAATTTTTCCCTCTTTTTTATTGTTTCTTGGAAAAGAAAATGCTTGATATCATATTAACTTTTAGTTAAATTTAAAAGAACAAAAATAGAAAGGAAAACTCATTCAACATGCAAATTTAGGGAAACAAATTTTACCAACACTATACATATATCAGAAGACATCCTGTAGATGGCAGTGCTCTGCTTTTATATTATGAAACTTGGAGGAAAAACATTAATTTGGTAACTTACTTTGAGAATAGAAACTGTGATAAATACTACCCACTATAAAAACAACAATATTGTACAAATGAATAATTTGATGAAGTGGAAAAATGTCCAAGATATAAAAAAAAAACAACAAAATACTCCATCCTCTATTATATGTGATTTGGATTTTTAGAAAGATAAATTCTTTCTCTTTCTTAGCATACTAAGAGAGAGTTTTCTGTTTCTAGAATATTCTCATCCCTCTGAGGTCTCCATTTTCAAAAGGTAAAAATTATATAACCTCATTGAAATGAAAATTTTATTCTCACTTTCCAGATTTTTTTATTTCTGTGATTGACAAGAATGTATCTTATGTCTTTCTTTGTTCTTTTTTTTTTTTTTTTTGGTTTTCCATGCCACTCCTTACATTGAAAATACTCTTTTTTATTCTTTTCTTTCTCCTTTGACCTATCAACACAAAACACTTATTTTTTGAGCAAATAAAGCCTGGCTCTTCTACTTTGCTACACAAACCACTGTTTCTCTAATGATTAAAGAGTAAATGTATTGGATAAATTCATTTTGAAAGATAATTGTATTCAAATCCTGGCTTCAAACCTAGAGGCTATCTGATAGCTGTCTCCTCATCTTTTAAAAAGGTATGCTGTATTTTAAATAAAGTGAAATAGCTAACTTTTTTGAGGATTTTGCATCACTCATTTGAAATAACTGCTACTGTCACAATGGGATTGGAAATGAATGACTGGGGGCAGCTAGATGGTTCAGTGAATTGAGAATTAGACCCAGAGACAGAAGGTCTTGGGTTCAGATCTGACCTTAGACACTTTATAGCTTTGTGACCCTGGGCAAGTCATTTAAACCTCAATGCCTAGCCCTTCCAGCTCTTCTGATTTTGAACAAATACACAGTATTGATTCTAAAATGGAAGGTAAGAGTTTTAAAAAAAAAGGAATAAAGAAAATGAATGCTCTATAGCTATGCCAGTTTCCTAATATTTTCCTAACTCATAGTTTTCCTAACTCCACATGAGTTCTGAGCTAGGGTCCCTAAGTGTATGTAGGATTTGCATTGAA
Organism: Gracilinanus agilis; assembly: GCF_016433145.1. Lineage (NCBI taxonomy): Eukaryota > Metazoa > Chordata > Mammalia > Didelphimorphia > Didelphidae > Gracilinanus > Gracilinanus agilis. Next base: position 309,739,952 of record NC_058130.1, on the reverse strand, counting down.
GAATTCTGGGCTATGCAGCAAGTCCCCAGGATAAAATCACTTAACGTTTAGGTTTGTCTCAAGTCTAAGATCTTTCCAAAAGGGATCAACAAGGTTCCTTTTAAGAAATATATTGAAAGTATAAAGTATATTAGATATAGGAAAGCTATTTATTTCTTCCACAAAAAGGAAATGTTTAAATCACAAAAGATGTTCAAGTCTGCATTAAATAGAAACTTAAAACAGCATACAATAGTCTTTAATTCATATTATACTTACCAAGGAGGTTTATATTTAAAACATTAAAACATGAAGCATGTCATGTGTAATAAAAAGGGAATAAAGAAAAGGTAAAAGGGAGTTTGGTCCTTTGGTGGGAAAGGAGGGTGCAATAGTGGATCAATGTGGTAAGGAGAGATGTAAGGGGATGGCTGAGTTTAGGGAAACAGAGAACAAGGTAGTATAATGAACAGTAAGGAGAGATGATGAGGTATTTAGGGGAGGCAGCTGCAACAGGGAGACCCTCAGACTAGACACAAGGAAAATGGTATTTCTACAGACACAAAGATTAGGGCCAGTCAGAAGTGGTTTGAATCTGATTGGAGGGCTTTCTAGTCAGTGTCTCAAGTCCACAAATAAGGAGCCCCAAGGCTCCTCCGTCAGTGAAACTGAAGGGTTTTCAGGAGGAAGTATAGAGACAACTACTTCCTCCCAAGATGGATGCTTCCAGCTTCCCTCAGGAAAATAAAGAGAATTATTCCTTCCCTCCTTCAACCCTCACTTATAGTCGAGCCAATGATTTAGCAAAGGGTTTGAATAGGTAACAATGGGGTTTATTAAAGTTTCAGGGTTGATTATAAAGGAGAGAGGGGTGCAGGGTTTCTCTAATAGCCGCTAGGGAGAAGCTCAAGGTGGGGGAGGGTCACAGGAATGGCTTGGACTCTCTCTCAGCCAGGGAAGTTTGGCTGCCCTTGAGGTTAGGGAGTACTAGAACAATAAAGCAGGAGATAGTTTGTTTCAAGGGTAAGCCCTATTTGTCTATGGGGAACTAAATCCTTGAAGTCTAATTGCTACAACCCAAAAATCCACCCTTCTCCCAAAGCCCACAGGAAAATCAGGAAGGTAATAGGGGAATGAAATAGGGAAGGTCAGGGAAGAGGTTCAGAGAAGTTAGCTAAGCTTCAAATGTCTAAAGACAAAAGCACAGATTCAAGGCAAGGTTTCAGCTTGAAGGCAGAGCCCAGTTCGCCCCTCCGCTTTTCACAAGCTTCTGGGACCAACTACCCTTTGTCAGAGTTCTAAGGCTGGCTAACTGCCAGAAATTCTACAGTTAGGTTTTGCAAGGGTAAAAGCCTTGATTGCATCTTTGCATTACACATGGAATTGTTAAATAGGCATTTCTTCATTATTTTTGTACTGTACTAGCTGAATAACTCCTTCACCATCCCTATGTTCTGGCAAGTCAGGCCTATTGGTCATCTGTTAGAAGCACAGCTGCAGAAAACTGCTTTGAATACTGTCTGACCAAGGAATCCAGGACCTTCCAAGGTTGTTGCATCCAACTTCAAAAAAGTTCATCTCTCATGACTTATTTGTTTACTTGTGCTGGTGATGGAAAGACTTTTGAGAGTCTTTTGTATATCAAGGAGATAAAATCAGTCAATACTTAAAGAAGTTAATTTAGAGTCTTTATTGGAAGGTCAAATCTTGGAGCTGAAGCTTTTAAATACTTGGGCACATAAGAAGACTCTTTGGAAAAGAACCAGATGTTGGGAAAGACTAAAGGCAAAAGGAAAAGAGGATGAAATCCATAGTGCCATGGAAATGATGAACACAAAGTTGAACAGACTTTGGGAGAGAGTAGAGCAGTGATCCCGAGAGAGAGAGAGAGAGGGAGAGAGAGAGAGAGAGAGAGAGAGAGAGAGAGAGAGAGAGAGAGAGAGAAGGGAAAATGGCAGCTCTATCTAGATCAGTGATTCTTAGCTTTTTTTATTCCTTTGGCAGTTTGGCGCCTGGCACATAGTAGATACTTGATTGATGAAGCTTATGTATTCTCTTAGGATACTGTTTTTAAATGCACAAAAAGAAAGACTTTAAGATTATAAAGTAAATAACACATTTTAAAATGTAGCTATAAAAACATTAATTAAAAATCACTGTTTTCAAGTTAAAAATTCTCTCACTACATCATGCCAGGTCTAATGCAGCTGCCAGAAGTGACTGTAGATCAAGATAGGTAATCATTATCTAGTTAGAATTGGGATTTGGCATGGATATGATGATAACTGAAAGAAGACAGGGCTGCTCAAATCTTTCTTTACTTTTATTTTTATTCCTAGGAGGTTTATGTTTTATACTAGACAGGAGAAGAGGAAAAGGCTAATCAAGAACTAAAAATTGAAATTGGTAAAGATTTCTTGGTAAGAAAGTAACTAGCTATTCTTGATGAATTCAGATGGTTGGAAGATGTGATTGGTTGAGTTACCATCAAAGAGATATTTATATATCATATCTATATTTATCTTTCTGTTGTTTGTCTATCTATCCATCTATCTTTCTGAACAGCCTTATTAGACAATGAAAGAGATGATGCTGCAGGACCAGAGAAGGCCAAGCGTAATGATTTTCAGAGCAAAGGAGAAGAATTAAATCAGTAAATTTGATTTCAAAATTCTTTTTTTTAAAACATTTATTAATATTCATTTTTAACCTGTTTACATACTTTATGCCCTTACTTTCCCCTTCACCCTCCGCTCTCCCTCCACCCATGGCCGACGCACATTTCCACTGGTTGTAACATGTGTCCTTGTTCAGGGCCTATTTCCATATTGTTGTTAGTTGCATTGGTGTGGTAGTTTCGGGTCCACATCCCCAATCATGCCTGCCTCAGCCCCTGCATTCAAGCAATTGTTTATCTTCTATGTTTCCTCTCCTGCAGTCCTTCCTCTGAATGTGGGTAGCATCTTTACCATAAATCCCTCAGAGCTGTCCTGTGTCATTGCATTGCTGCTGGTACAGAAGTCAATTACATTCGATTTTACCATAGTATATCAGTCTCTGTGTACAATGTTCTTCTGGCTCTGCTCCTTTCATTCTGCATCAGTTCCCGGAGGTCTTTCCAGTTCACATGGAACTCCTCCAGTTTATTATTCCTTTTAGCACAATAGTATTCCATCACCAGCATATACCACAGTTTGTTCAGCCATTCCCCAATTGAAGGACATACCCTCCCTTTCCAATTCTTTCCTACTACAAAAAGCACAGCTATAAATATTTTCGTACAAGTCTGTTTATCTACGATCTCTTTGGGGTACAAACCCAATAATGGTATGGTTGGATCAAAGGGCAGGCATTCTTTTATAGCCCTTTGAGCATAGTTCCAAATTGCCAGCCAGAATGGTTGGATCAGTTCACAGCTCCATCAGCAATGCATTAATGTCCCAATTTTGCAACATCCCCTCCAACATTCATTACTCTCCCCTTCTTTCATTTTAGCCAATCTGCTAGGTGTGAGGTGATACCTCAGAGTTGTTTTGATTTGCATTTCTCTAATGATTAGAGATTTACAACACTTTCTCATGTGCTTATTGATACTTTTGATTTCTTTACCTGAAAATTGCCTATTCATGTCTCTTGCCCATTTATCAATTGGGGAATGGCTTGATTTTTTATATAATTGATTTAACTCCTTGTATATTTTAGTAATTAAACCCCTGTCAGAGTTTTTTGTTATAAAGATTTTTTCCCAATTTGTTGTTTCCCTTCTGATTTTGACTACGTTATTTTTGTTTGTACAAAAGCTTTTTAGCTTCATATAATCAAAACCATTTAATTTACATTTTGTAATTTTCTCTAACTCTTGCTTGGTTTTAAAATCTTTCCTTTCCCAGAGATCTGACAAGTATACTATTTTGTGTTCAGTTAACTTATTTATAGTTTCCCTCTTTATATTCAGGTCATTCACCCATTCTGAATTTATCTTGGTGTAGGGTGTAAGATGTTGATCTAAACCTAATTTCTCCCATATTGTTTTCCAAATTTCCTAGCAGTTTTTGTCAAATAGTGGATTCATGTCCCAAAAGTTGGGCTCTTTGGGTTTATCACACACTGTCTTGCTGATGTCATTAACCCCAAATCTATTCCACTGATCCTCTCTTCTATCTCCTAGCCAGCACCATATTGTTTTGATGACTGCTGCTTTATAGTATAGTTTGATATCTGGTACTGCTAGGCCCCCTTCCTTCACATTTTTTTCATTATTTCCCTTGATATTCTTGATCTTTTGTCATTCCAAATGAACTTTGTTATAGTTTTTCCTAATTCAGTAAAGAAGTTTTTTGGTAATTTGATAGGTATGGTACTAAATAGGTAAATTAATTTGGGTAGAATGGTCATTTTTATTATGTTTGCTCGTCCTACCAATGAACAATTAATGGTTTTCCAATTGTTGAGATCCAGTTTTATTTTTTTGGAAAGTGTTTTGTAGTTGTTTTCGTATAATTGCTGTGTTTGTTTTGGTAGATAGATTCCCAAGTATTTTATATTGTCTAGGGTGATTTTAAATGGTGTTTCTCTTTCTACGTCTTGCTGCTGTGATGTGTTGGAAATATATAGAAATGCTGATGATTTATGTGCATTTATTTTGTATCCTGCAACTTTGGTAAAGTTGTTGATTATTTCTACCAGCTTCTTAGTTGATTCTCTAGGATTTTTTAAGTAGATCATCATATCATCTGCAAAGAGTGATAGCTTAGTCTCCTCCTTGCCTATTTTGATACCTTCAATTTCTTTTTCTTCTCTAATAGCTATTGCTTGTGTTTCTAGTACTATGTTGAATAATAGAGGTGATAATGGGCATCCTTGTTTCACTCCTGATCTTATTGGGAAGGCTTCTAATTTATCCCCATTGCATATAATGCTTGTTGATGGTTTTAGGTATACACTGTTTCTTATTTTTAGGAAGGGTCCTTCTATTCTTATACTTTTCAATGTTTTCAATAGGAATGGATGCTGTATTTTGTCAAAGGCTTTTTCAGCATCTATTGAGATAATCATGTGATTTTTGTTTGTTAGACTGTTGATACGGTCAATTATGTGGATGGTTTTCCTAATGTTGAACCATCCTTGCATTCCTGGTATAAATCCCACCTGATCATGGTGGATGATTTTCTTAATTACTTGCTGGAGTCTCTTTGCTAATATTATATTTTAGATTTTTGCAGCTATGTTCATTAGGGAGATTGGTCTATAGTTTTCTTTTTCTGTTTTTGGTCTACCTGGCTTTGGAATCAGTACCATATTTGTGTCATAAAAGGAATTTGGTAGGACTCCTTCTTTGCTTATCATATCAAATAATTTGTATAGTATTGGGATTAGTTGCTCTTTGAATGTCTGATAGAATTCACTTGTGAATCCATCAGGTCCTGGTGATTTTTTCTTAGGGAGTTCTTTGATGGTTTGTTCAATTTCTATTTCTGATATGGGATTATTTAGGTATTCTATTTCTTCTGCTGTTAATCTAGGCAATTTATATTTTTGTAGATATTCATCCATATCCCTAAATTGTTATATTTATTGCCATATAATTGGGCGAAATAATTTTTAATGATTGCCTTAACTTCCCCTTCATTAGAGGTGAGGTCTCCCTTTTCATCTTTAATGCTGTCAATTTGGTTTTCTTCTTTCCTTATTCTTATTAAGATTGACCAGTACTTGATCTATTTTATCTGTTTTTTCAAAATACCAGCTTCTAGTCTTATTTATTAATTCAATAGTTCTTTTACTTTCGATTTTATTAATTTCTCCCTTAATTTTTAGTATTTCTAATTTAGTTTTCATTTGAGGGTTTTTAATTTGTTCACTTTCTAATTTTTTAGTTGCATGCCCAATTCATTAATCTCTGCCCTCCTTAATTTGTTAATATATGCATTCAAGGATATAAATTTCCCCCTGAGTACTGCCTTGGCTGCATCCCACAGACTTTGGTAGGATGTTTCATCATTGTCATTCTCTTCAATGAAATTGTTGATTGTTTCTATGATTTCTTCTTTGACAAATTGGTTTTGGAGAATCATATTGTTTAATTTCCAATTGGTTTTTGATTTGCCTGTCCATGTGCCCTTACTAATTATTATTTTTATTGCATTATGATCTGAGGTTACATTTGTTATATCTGTTCTTTTGCATTTGTTTGCAATGATTCTATGTCCTATTACATGGTCAATCTTTGTGAATGTGCCATGTGCAGCTGAAAAGAAAGTGTATTCCTTTTTGTCCCTATTCATTTTTCTCCACATATCAATTAAATCTAATTTTTCTAGGACTTCATTCACCTCTCTTACCTCTTTCTTATTTATTTTTTGGTTTGATTTATCTAGATCTGAAAGAGGAATATTTAGATCTCCCACTATTATGGTTTTACTATCTATTTCCTTCTTGAGCTCTGCCATTTTCTCCTTTATGAATTTGGATGCTATGCCACTTGGTGCATATATATTGAGCAGTGTTATTTCCTCATTGTTTATACTGCTTTTAATCAGGATGTAATGACCTTCCATGTCTTTTTTAATCATATCTATTTTTACTTTGGCTTTGTCTGAGATCTTAATAGCCACTCCTGCCTCCTTTTTTTCATTTGACGCCCAAAAGATTTTGCTCAAGCCCTTAACCATAAACTTGTGTGTGTCTACCCACCTCATATGTGTTTCTTGTAGACAACATATGGTAGGATTTTGGTTTCTAATCCACTCTGCTATTTGCTTCTGTTTTATGAGCGAGTTCATCCCATTCACATTCAGAGTTACAATTATCAGTTGTGCATTCACTGACATTTTTGTATCCTCCCCTAGACCCACCCCTTCTTCTTACACTATTTTCTCTTAAACCAGTGGTTTGCTTTGAGCTGGTATCCCTTATCCCCTCTCTTGATTGACTTATCTTTCTTCCCCCTCCCTTGTTATTCCCCTCTTTTTGTTTTTTAAAGGCCTAATGAATCCCTCCCCCTTCTTCTCCCCTCCCTTTTTTGACCTCCCTCCTTTCCTGCTCCCTTTGGTTTGTCCCTTCTGACTTTCTCAGTAGGGTTAGATAGAGTTTTTTATCCGAATGGATAATAAAGCTACTTTTCCCTCTCCGGGTTGATTACACTGAGAGTAAGGTTTGATTATTCCCTCTTAATGCTCTCTTCCTCTCCTCCTTATGATAGTATTTATCCCCTCCCCTTCCCATGCCCTCTTTGTGTGTAATAGAATATCCTATTTTTCTTATTTACTCAGATTTTTCTTGGTGTCCCCTACTATTCCCCCCTCTTTCCCACCCCCCATGTCATCTTAGACCATTTAGTATCCTATCCTCCCCCTATGAATTATTCTTCTGGTTGCTATAATAGTGAATATTATAATAGTGAATAGAGTTCACTACAGAGAATTATACATAGCATTTCTCCACATAGTAATACAGATAATTAGATCTTATTTAAGCCCTTAAAGAGTCAAATTTTAAAAATTACAAGTTTTCTTTCTTTTCCCTCTGTTTCTTATTTACCTTTTCATGTTTCTCTTGATATTTGTGGTTGAGTGTCAAACTTTCCATTTAGTCCCGGTCTCTTTTGTGCAAAAACTTGGAAATCTTCAATTTTGTTGAATGCCCATACTTTCCCCTGGAAGTATATAGTCAGTTTTGATGGGTAGTTGATCCGTGGCTGAAGGCCCAGCTCTCTTGCCTTTCTGAATATTGTGTTCCAAGCCTTGCGGTCTTTTAGTGTGGAGGCTGTCAGATCCTGTGTGATCCTGATTGGTGCTCCTTGATATTTTAATTTTCTCTTTCTGGCTTCTTGTAAGATTTTTTCTTTTACTTGAAAGCTCTTGAATTTGGCTATTATATTCCTTGGTGTTGACTTTTCTGTGTCCAGTGTAGAGGGTGATCTATGGATCCTTTCAATGTCTATATTGCCGTCTTGTTGTAGAACTTCTGGGCAATTATGCTGAATAATTTCTTTAAGTATGGAGTCCAGGTTTCTATTAATTTCTGCCTTTTCTGGAAGACCAATGATTCTTAAATTGTCTCTTCTCTACCGGTTTTCTTGGTCTGTCACTTTCTCATTGAGATATTTCATGTTTCCTTCTATTTTATCAGTCTTTTGGCTTTGTTTTATTTGTTCTTGTTGTCTTGAGAGATCATTGGCTTCTAATTTTTTAATTCTAGCCTTTAAGGACTGGTTTTCAGCTATAATCTTTTGGTTTTCCTTTTCAATCTGATCATTTCTGGTGTTCAATTTGCTTATCAGTTCATTTGATTTCTGAGCCTCACTTTCCAATTGCAAGATTCTGCCTTTTAAGCTGTTATTTTCTTGCCAGATCTCTTCCATGTTCTTCAACATCTTATTTTTGAACTCTTCAATAGCTTGTGACCAGCTTTCATTTTTTGGGGAGGGTTTGGATATGATTACTTGTTTGTCCTCCTCTGTTGTCTGGATTTTCTTTGTGTAAAAGTTGTGGAGTGTTCCAGAGTTTTTCTTGATAATCTTTTTTCTTCTTCTGGAGTTCTCGGCTTGCCATCGTTAGCCCCGCCCTTCTTCAGCTTTGTCTTCACACTCAGGGTTTGCCTCCGCTTTCTAAGCTCCTGGGGGCTCTGGTCTCCTTGTCCTCGGGGTCAGGCCTCCTTGTAGACCCTGGTCTGCCCCTCTGCCTGAGGCTCCTTCAGCAGTCTCAGGGGCTGCTTCCACAGCTGTGCTCCCGTCTGCCTGGGTGCTCACTTGAGGTCCAAGCTTGGGCTGGAGATCTTTATTCAAGCCTAGGGCAATGCCTTCACCCACACAGACACTAGGGAAAGTCTCTGCTTTAGAGATCTTTATTCTCGCTTAGGGCACTGTCTTCACCCATGCAGAAGCTAGGGAAAGTTCGTGGGCTGGAGAACTTTATTCGCACTTGGGGTGATGCCTTCACCAGTGCAGACGCTCAGGAAAGTCCCTGTGTTAGAGATCTTTGTCCTGGCCCACGCAGACGCTAGGGAAAGTCCGTGTGCGCCCCCCAGCCACTTGGGGTCCCTCATCTTGCAGCACACAAGTACAAGCCCTGGGGCTGCTAGTGATTTACTGGTTGCCCCAGTCCTGTTTTCACTCTTGTGCGTTGGCCTTGGCATTGTGCGAGGTGTGTGGTGTGGGGGAGTGGGGGAGGAGCTTCTTCCTCTTGCGTTTTAGTGAGAGCTGTTTCACCCCTTTATAGCGTGCAGATGCCCTGATTCTGCATACCTTCAACGCTGCGCCCTGTTGTGGGGTTCCCTCATTCGTCTGGGTTCGTTTTTATTTCCCCTTGAGGAGTCCTGTATATTTCGGTTAGGAGAGATCGAGCAGCTCTCCTTACACTGCCGCCATCTTAACCAGAAGTCTCTGATTTCAATATTCTTGGAGAAATTCTACAATGAATTTTTTTATTAAAGAGATGGTTAGCAAATATCTAGAAAAGGAAGCAGTTATTATAGAGATAACATAACTTCCTCAAGAACACATTATACCAGGCCATCCTTATGTTTTTTTCTGGATACATTTACTTAATTGATAGGTGAGCAGAATAGTACTGATACAAATTGCCTAGATTTTAGCCTAGATTTCCTAAACTATATCTTGCAGAAAAGACTGAAAAATAGGGACTAGAGATTGCTTTGTCAGAAGGCTGGATCCAAGGACTTCTCAGAAACTTAAGACATCACATGCCGAGGAGCAATCCCAGGGGATAGTCATATCTTAGCTTCACAACTTTTGAAGGCTAAGAAAGTTCTAAGTACCAAAATTCTTGGCACTGCCTATATTTCCTCATAAACTAATCGTAAGGGGCAGCTAGATGGTTCAGTGAAAAAGAAAGCCAGACTTGGAGATAGAAAGTCCTGGGTTCAAATGTGACTTCAGACACTTCCTACCTGTGTAACCCTGGCAAGTCATTTAACCTCAATTGTCCAGCTCTTTCTGCTCTTTTGCCTTGGAATCAACACTCAGTTAAAAAAACTGTAAGAAAAGTTTGGACTCTTTGGTGGGCATGATTGAAATGACTTGAATAATAACAAGAAGTTTATTTTTTAAGCTCCCTTTTATTTAACATAAAGCTTGGATAAATTTTTTTCTTAGTCTTTAGGGTTTATATAATTTAAAAAGTTCTAATTTTTTCATATAGTCTTTGGGGAGATTCATCTTACAATTTCTTGTAGGAAAGAAACAAGAATTATTTGAATATATTTCTCTCTACTTGGTAGTTGCTTTGTACCTTGCATTAAACATCATATTAGAGACCCTAACTACTTAAAACATATGTTTGCTAATTATTTTTTTCTTTGACTGAGTTTCCAAAGATGTCCCTAGATGTTCTAAAAGTGGCTGTTGGAAAAAATTTTTAGACTCTCAATAGTCTCTTTTTTTCTGAAATAATTCAGCTATTCAATGTGACTTATCAGACTTTTCATCTTATTTCAGGAATAAAAGAGGACTGCTTTTCCCAACAAAGCTAGTGTCCTAGCTTTTTTAATTTTAATTTTTTTTTTTTTTTACTATTCTTTGCTAAGTGCCCAGGTCATTGTTCAGTCACCTATACCTCTCATTGCTAGCACATTTTAGACAGTTCTCAGCCCCCTTCACCATTACTGAAGCTTAGATGTGGAGGCTTCAAACATTGCCTGGCTCATTATTTCAGGAGGAAGGTTAAGGCCTTTACTCTCTGCTCAGAGCTACTCACTAATTAGAGTCCTTGCTTTGGCACAGAATGCATTACACCTCTATGTCTTTCTCTTGGGATCAGTGGCTTTCATGTTCATTCTCATAAATGTACAATAACCTCAGTTTTCAATGGAATACTGCCCACTTGCCTCTAGTGTGGCAGACTTAATTTAAGAAATTTTGACATTATTCTAAATGACACTAAATGTACTGTTATATTAGATTAGTTTATTATTTTATGATACCTTATATATACTATTGTGTGTTTAATATTTACCTAAAATATTAATGAAGTTTGATTCATAATGGGTCCTAATGCTGGAAATAATTTATAATTAGAACAGCCTTTTAATTAGTTTCAGTATCTCTAGTCCCTAGCTTTTCCAATTCATCCTTCACATTGCTTTCAAAGTAGTTTGATCATATCTGTCACTTTTTCATTAAAATAATATTCAGTGGCACTCTATAGCCAGGTGAAAATCCCTCACAAAAAAATCTCCTGGTTGTAGTCCACCATCTGTTGAAATAAAAATTCTTTCCTTTTAAACTTTTACACTAATTAGGCAAAAATCAGTATATAGAAAAAAATATGTCAGGGTAGCAACACATTGACAGACTAATCACTGTAGACCAGAAAACTTTTCAGGCTGGGCCAGCTTTTTATAATACAACTTTTGTAAAGAGATATACAGTTTTTATAGGTCCACATCAGCCAAGAGATAGGTGCCTTGTAACTGGTAGAGCTGGCAGAGGTGAGGCATGTGACTTGCCTATGTGACAAGACTGAATGATGCCTCCTCCCCCAGCAAGGCAGGGATGGGTCACTGAGTCATTTTATCTTTTAATAGGGTAAGGTTCAAAATTTAAGAGAAAAAATGACGTGATAGAAATTGCATTACTAGAAAAAATGTGATGTTATAATACATGTTTCTTGTGAGTAGGGATTGTTTCATTTATTGCATTTGTATCTTAGTGCTTAGCACAATGCCTAATACATAGTAAGTATTTATTAAGTTTTTGTGTTTTCACTGATTAATGGGTTTAAGTTTTCATTTCAAAGGATTGGTCTGGCAAGGAGAATTTATTATTTATTATTTATTATTCCTGTTGACTCCTTAGGAGCAAAGGGCCGCAACCATCTCACGCCAATGGACTCTGTTCTGGGCAACTTCCCCCAGCTGGGCCCATGTCATTCCCACTGTTTTTGTTTCATTTTCGGCAGATCTTCGCCAGGTCTGTTTTTGTCTTCCGACTTTCCTCCTCCCTGAAGGGTTCCAGCTCAATGCTTGTCTGGCTACGTTGTCTTCCAGTTTTCGTAGCGTATGTCCTATCCATCTCCACTTACGTTTCTTTACATCCTGACTAATGGGATACTGGATTGTTCTTTCCCAGAGACTAGCATTGGAGATCTTTTCAGGCCATCTGATGTTCAAGATGTGACATAGACATCTGTTAACAAAGACCTGGAGTTTGTTGGTGTTAGCGCTCGTCACTCTCCAGCTTTCTGATCCATATAGGAGGACGGCCTTTACGTTGGTGTTGAAGATTCGGAGCTTAGTGACGAGGGACAGTGCTCTGGAGGTCCAGACAGACCGCAGGGTGTTAAATGCCTGTCTGGCTTTGTTGATTTGGTTTCTGATGTCCTCATCTGCCCCGCCGTCCTTACTGACTATGCTACCCAAATAGAAGAAGTGGTCCGTCTCCTTGATGTTTTCTCCCTGTAGTTGGATTGGCAGGTCCTGTGTGCTGTTGACTGTGATCACCTGGTCTTCTTCTTGTTGATCTTCAGACCTGTCTTCTCCGCTTCTTCAGAGAGTCGTGCAAGTTTGGCTTGTGCATCCTGCTGCTTGTGAGAAAGGAGACAGATGTCATCTGTGAAGTCAAGGTCCTCAAGCTGTTTGGCAAGGAGAAGGGCCACTTTATTGTCAGAGACTGAGGGAAAGACGAAAAAAGTGTGTGTGAGGATGATGTCAAAGGGTTTTGAGATAAAGAGAAGCCTGCTTTTCTCCCCTTCTCAAAATATTTTAAAATCCATAGAATAAAATACATGGGATTGCAAAGGAAACCAATTATACTGAAATAAGGATGTATTTTTTTTTTTCATTCAAGTTCTCAGAGCTACGGAAATCTATTCCATCTGAATGGTAAATCAGTACATACTTCTTGGTTCAAATTGATTTCTCTTTTGTGATAGGGAATTCTCTTTCGTGATTGTGGGGTTTACTGCAAAATGCTATAGATGGAGAGTAAAGAGACTAGACCCTAGACTTGGGTCTGTCATGAGCTTGCTGCAAAGATTTGAACAAGTCAGATAACTCTTTGATTTTTACTTTTCTCAAATGTAAATTGAGTAGGCTAGACTCTAAGGTTAGAGTTTTTCAAGTCTGTGAGAGCTGGAGAAGTGAAGAGTCTAGAGCACTTCTTGTCAGTTTTTCCCCCATACTTCAAATAGTATTCATACTTCAAAGAGTATTCTTTGCTGTGAGCAATTGCCACACACTGAATGTTTAAGTTGATAGCAAAAAAGGAGAATCAGGAGACTAATACAAAAAAATTATTCAAGAATCTTTTGATAGGTATTACTGTTATTCGAAGAGACATGTAAAAATGGTTTATTATATGCTTATAATATATAATGAAGGTATACAAAAACAATGGGCCCTGAGCAGCAGTTTCAGCAACATTATATAGGTTTTAGCTACATAGGCACAATGGCCACAATGGAATTTTTCAGAAAGAGAAGGTAATGAATTATACATCAAAGAAGAGATAGTACAAGAGAAATATCTACACTTAGTAAAATAATAAACTGTTTATTAAACACTGGGGACAGAGCTGGAATTTGCAGGCTAACATTAACACTAGAGCATAGCTAGCTACCTTACATTCTCTTAAATAAATAAAGATAATAAAATTGAACTAGAAATTCTCTTATCACTAACCAGTTAATCATAGGAGTCACAGTTTCATGTCTCAGCTTGATTTTTGAGATCCTAATTACATGACTTTCTTGTCTTTAGCAAATAAAGTTGGGCCAAAAATTCTTTTATGATTAGACCTACTTATATTCAGTTTCCTTGAAGTAAGATCAGATATTTTTTTGAGTTGTTTCTGAGTTAAAGGTTTGATATATAATATAAGCAATAATATGCATATTAGGCAGATTTTGTTTAGCTTGCCATAAAGTAAGCATTTAAGAAATGCTTTTTTCATTCATACCTTCATCTATAAAATGAAGTTTTGGACTAGATACCCTCTAAGATATCTTTTAGCTCAAGAGCTATGCTCCTACAAATCTGGTTAAACCTTCTGACTTCCAAGACAGTATTCTTCCCTCTCTGCCACACTGCTTATTTCTTTTGTAATATTTTGACTGTATTTTTATATATTCTGTATAATATTTAATTTTCAGAAATAAATTGTGTTTATTATTGGAATTGCATGAAATTTAAACTTGTTACTTAATATTGACATCTTTAAATTGCTCTTATAGTACAAATGGGAATTGTAGTGAGAGTTTTTTCATGAAGGGTCAGATGTTATATACATCAATTCTTTTGTAAGAAATATGGTTCCATTAAATGGACAAGTTCCAGTATTTGAGAAGAAATACAGAAATGTAATCATCATATAAGAGTTAGGACTATTGAAAAAATTATAGTCATAATCACCTGGGACTCATTTTTTGCTGTTTCTCTGGGAAATACATATGCATTGCTATATGTATATTTAAAAAAATTCAATAGCATTCTTGCTTGACTCGGTGATTGAAAAAAATCTACTTTTAGTTAGGTAATTTTCTTTTAAAATATTCCTAGCAGTAACAGAACATTTTTGCTTCTATGACCAATTTTATGGGAACTGAGTATACTTATTTTTCAAAACTAAAAGAGAATTTGTCAGTAGAAATAGATGCTGCTGAAACTTCAATATCATCATTAGATATAAATAAACGTGAATAAAAAGTGCTAATACATTTAGATTTTTGTTCAATTTATTTAAATGCTTAACATTTCACAGGGCCTATTAAGTATGAAATATGCACCAATGCTCTCTCTCTATACTTAATGAGAGAGAGAGAGAGAGAGAGAGAGAGAGAGAGAGAGAGAGAGAGAGAGATAGAGAGAGAATGGAAGGGAGAGAGAGGAAGAGAGGATCCAATTGGATGTGTACTAAGAATGTGCAGTAATGTTGGGAGCTGGAGATATTTGGCTTAGCTGGAAAACTATCTCTTTCCTCTTGGATGCTCCCCATTCCTACTGGGGAGCCCTCTTTAGCCCTTTTTTCTCTAAAGGCTTGACTTACTTTCTAATCGCAATCCTTAGCTTTACTCCAGAGGAGAGGTTTCTTTAAATTTGTAGAAGAACAAAAACATTTTTGAGGCTCCCAATACTATTCTTTCTACAGTTCTTTCCCAAGCCTCTTCTCCTCTAACTCCACTGTGCCCAGGGAAGTCCATGAATAGTTTAGATATATTTTAATCTCTGCTTTTGGATTTAGTAATATGATTTCTATAACGTCCTCTTGGTTCATTTGAGCTCCAAGCATTTAACTCTCAGCTAAACCAATTTTTTTTTTCTTTTCTCTTTTTTTCTGATTTAGCTAATTTAGAAAAAAAAGATACATGTATACACAGTGCTTAGTATCTTCATTGCCAAATCTGATGATCTTTTCTCACTCCTAATTCTTTTCAATATATCTGCTGAATTTGCTGTTGTAGACTACAGGATCTTCCCAGATCTTCTCTCCTATATGGGTCTCTTGACATTAGTTATTCCTGATTCACCTTCTACCTGTCTGACTGCCTGTTCTCTATTTCCCTGTTGACTCATTCTCCATTATTATTCCTTGTAACTGGATATTCCCAAGAGAAGGGCCTTTTGCTCTTCATCCTCTACCCTCTAAATAACTTCATTAGCTCCTACATTTTTTATATAGATGGTGGCAATCAAACTTTGCCCTGGATTAGACCATTTTGAGAGCATTAATAGCTTTCATGTCTCCAACCTGCACCGACCCTCAGATCTTGGAATAATATCAGCCTATGCTTTCCCTGAAGAAGTGCAAAGAGCTCAGCCCTAAAAGTCCAAATTCAGGAAGTAATGCTGTAAGAATGAACAAATAAAAAAGAAAAATCCATTCATAACATTATTATTGTGACAAAGACACTCAAGTCATGTTATAAATATGAGATGAATCTTTATATTATTCTAGTTATTATATTAATCTGGGAAGCTGTGCTTTTGATTCCCTTGATGGCTGGTACAGGGACACCCAATTCCTGTCACTCAGCTGGATGTTATAATAACTGCCCTTCTTGATAACAGTGCCCAGGCAGGATCCCTAAAGGTCAGTGGATGGGTAACCCTTTCAGTTCCCACCTGGGGTTGGATTGATATTAGTATTGGGCTCTATTAGCCTTGGATAACGTTCATCTGACTGCGTTGCTCCCTCCCAAGAGTTGTGATGTAATAACTACTCAAGGAAGGTACTTAATAATCTTTATCTATGATGTTAATAAAGGAAAGGAATGATTAGGAACGGATTGGGGATAGGCGACCCTGTCACTAAAGGCTATGACACTAATCTCTCAGGACTGTAGGCTGTTCAGTAATGCTGGAGCTCTTGTTCTTCACCTCCTCTGGCTCACCTTGACCACAGCCGAACAAAAGTAAGCAGTCTGCTTGGTAGATACAGATATTGATGATCCCTCTCAGCTTCTTACTGCCAGTTGTTATGTTAGCTCTACAGCTGTCAGGAAATACCTCCCTTACCTCTCTCTCCTTCTCCTACCCACTTCCTGGTTCCCCACCCCCACCCCCCGGGCCTGGGATACCTAAATATCTAGTGATGGTTCAGATGCCTAAATATCTAGGGGGAATTCAGAGAGAACCAGAGCATCCACGGTCAGACCCACATGTCAATCAGTGTCCAAGATTAGACTAATGCTTCAAGTCAAGGATTTCAGGCCAAGGCTCTAATTCAAAAGCCAAAGCAAAAGCCAAAAACCAATAGCAAAAGCCCCTGTCAGATGGCTGTCAGGGTATTTATACCCTCTGGCCAACTGCCTTTCCTCTTGTTCTCATGGCATCTGGGAACATTCAGATGTCTCCAACTGTCTTCACCTGTCAATCAGGGTGAGACTCTCAACTTCCAGAGTTTGAATATGACATTCACAAAATCAAAAAAGAATGACTCCAAAATACCTACAAGCAAAGCTTTAAAGAAAATGAAATCTGGACATAAACTCATCTAGAATTCACAGAAGAGATGAAATAAAAGTTTATTTTTTAAGCATTTCAAAATATTTTCATTTGTGAAATGAAAGCGCAATAGGAAGAAAAGTGAGGAATAAATAAGAGCTATGTAAAAACCAGTTGGAAGGGGAATTAACAGCTTAGCATGGGAGGTACAAATCCTTGCCCAGGCAACAAACTCCCTAAAAATGAGAATGAACTTAACAGAAGATAACAATTGCATGAGACAATGAGAAATATTAAACAAAGTAAAAAAATTTTAAAAAGCGTATTTAAGGTTTTTTATATCAAAACAAGTGGCTAGGGAAACAGATTAACAAGAATAGAAATTAAGAGTTAAGAATCAGTAAGCATTTATTAAGTGCTAACTATGTTCCAGGTACTCTGTAAACAGTAGGGATACAAAGAAAAGAAAGACAAAAAATAGTTTCTGCTCTTAAGAAACTCAGTCTCGGGGGCAGCTAGGTAGCTCAGTGGATTTAGAGTCAGGTCAAGAGATGGGAGGTCCTAGATTCAAACCTGGCCTCAGACACTTCCCAGATGTGTGACTCTAGGCAAGTCACTTGATCCCCCATTGCCTCACCCTTGCCACTCTTCTGCCTTGGAGCCAATAGTATTGACTCCAAGAGGGAAAGTAAGGGCTTAAAAATAAATAAACAAACAAGCAAGCAAACAAACAAATAAATAAATGAAGACTCTTACCTTCCATCCTAGAATCAATACTATGTATTGGTTCCAAGGCAGAAGAGTGGTAAGGGTGGGCAATGGGGGTCAAGTGACTTGCCCGGGATCACACAGCTGGGAAGTGTCTGAGGCCAGATTTGAACCTAGGACCTCCATCTCTAGGCGTGGCTCTCAATCCACTGAGCTACCCAGCTGCCCCCAGGGTTTTTAAAGAAAAAAAAAAAGAAACTCAGTCACTTGGAGGAAACAACACATAAACCACTATATATAAATAACACATGCAGGATACATTGGAGACAATCTAAGAGCAAAGGCACTGGCATTAAAAGGGATTAGATGGGACTCAGAGATGATGAGATTTTAGCTAAGACTAGGGGGAAGCCAGGAGATGGAAATGAGGAGGAAGACAAGTCCAGGCACAGGAACAACCAGTGAAAAGTCTAGGGGAACAAGAAGTTTATTGTTATTGGATCACAGAGTATGTGGTGAGGGGTGATGTGAAAGAAGACTGGAAAGACAGGAGGGGGTCAACAATGAACGTTTTTGAAAGCCAAACATTTAATCCTAAAAGTGATAAGGAACTACTGGAATTTATTGAATGGAAGAAGTGACAAGCACTCCAGAATTCCTTGTTTGATCATATTTAAATTTTGCCTGTCTAGTCAGTATAGTAAGTTATTTAGTAGCTCTTATTAAGGAATGATGGCAGGAAATAAGATTGCAAAGGGAAACATGGAGGTAATGAGCAAATCACCTTGAAGGTGTATAATTTAAAAATTTGTTCCTATATTATCCAAAATCTATAGTCTGGTATTATATGCTGAATCAGCAGAAGTCATCTAGGTGCTTCTGTCAGGTCCTGGTACAACAATATATAAATCTCACATAAGTCTTGGATGTCTGCAGTATGATGCAGAACACCAAAAGGTGCTAATAATTTTGGGATGAAATAGATATGTTCAAAGTTTTACTTGCATCTTTGAGATCATTTAGACATGGCCCAAGATGGCACAGACAAAAATTAATGTTTCCCCAAAAACTATAAAAATGAGACTTCAAATTCTTACCCACCCACTCCAGCCTTCTTGCATGCTGCCAAGTGCTCCCAACTTTAATCCATGATTACATGAGTGATCATCTGCATTTTACTCCTTCCCCATCCTTTTTACTACCTGCTTCCTTGACCATTCTATCCTGCCCTATCCTTTCCCCACACTTTCTGCTTCTGTACCTTTTATATTGCTTGCTTTTGTACTCTCTGTGCCTTATTAAAGTGTGATTGCAGCTCCACTTCCCACTACCATTATTGAGTTTCCCAGTGAGTACACAAAGAACCTGGTATGCCTGCTCCCATTTCATAATATTATGATTTCATACATTAATATCAGTCAATCATAATCTTTTATCATTCCCTCTGTTTCTTTGCCTTACAATCTTTATCCTCACGGTGACTTCCAAGTCCTTCTATTTAGCTACATTCTGCTTACTCTGGATTTATTCCCACTGTTTGCCTTCTTTGCTCCTATTCATATGCTCCAAAGTTACCACATTAATCACTCAATCTTTTCTTAGTCTTCCTCTTTGACCTCTTTTCTGCATTTGATACTGTTAGACCAGCATTTCTTTCTGGATTCTCTCTCTCCTTATGACTTTGCTTCTCTTGGTTCTCCTATCCATAATTGATCTTATGTTTTTCCTCACTTCAAATCCATCTTCCACATAGCTGCCAAGGTGATTAAAACACAGGTCTGATCATGTAATTTCTCTACTTAATAAACTATAGTGACCCCTTATTACCTATAAAATAAAATATAAACCATTTCTTTGCCATTTAAAACCACCCACTATCTTTCTATAGTTTTAAAGATTACTTTTTTTAATTCTGAAAATACCACAAAATGAATGTTTGTCTATAAATCTCAGGAAAGAAAAAGACTTATTATTTAACTTCCTCAGTACCATTTATAGTCATGAAATTCTGAAAGGACACTTTTTTCTTAAAATATTAGCAGTGCTAATATTTAATATCATTTTTCCTTTTGGAGGATTATACTTAATTTTGCTTTTGTTGTCATTCAGTCGTTTCAGACATGTACAACTCTTCATAACTGTATTTTGGGTTTTCTTGGCAAAGATAATTGGAGTGGTTTGTCGTTTTCTTCTGCAGTTCATTTTACAGATGAGGAAACTTAGACAAATACGGTTTAGTGACTTGCCCAGGGTTATACATACTCTATCCACTTCACCACCTAGCTGCTCATTCTCACCTTTGTAGGATAAGTTATTTTTAGTTTTAAGTCTATATCTTTTACCTTTTAGAATATTATATCTTTATAGCAGGATCTGCCCGATCTTGACCAATTCTGACTTAGATTCCTTAGAATTTGTACTATTTAATGGTTTTCCTTTGATATGGAAGCTCTGAAATTTCTGGATATATATATATTATTTTTGTTTTGTTTTGTTTTGTTTTTAAACCCTTAACTTCGGTGTATTGTCTCATAGGTGGAAGAGTGGTAAAGGGTGGGCAATGGGGGTCAAGTGACTTGCCCAGGGTCACACAGCTGGGAAGTGGCTGAGGCCGGATTTGAACCTACGACCTCCTGTCTCTAGGCCTGACTCTCAATCCACTGAGCTACCCAGCTGCCCCTTATATATATATATATATTTTATTTTAAACCCTTAACTTCTGTGTATTGACTTATAGGTGGAAGAGTGGTAAGGGTAGGCAATAGGGGTCAAGTGACTTGCCCAGGGTCACATAGCTGGGAAGTGTCTGAGGCCGGATTTGTACCTAGGACCTCCCATCTCTAGGCCTGGCTCTCAATCCACTGAGCTACCCAGCTGCCCCCTTGGATATTTTTATTCTAGGGTTTCTTTCGGTTTCTTTCAGGAAGTGATCAGTGGATTTAATCCGTCTTTACTTTGTTCTGTGGTTCTGTTAGATTTGGGCGATTTTTATTTATTTCTTGAAATACTAATGTCTAGGTCTTTTAAAAAAAGTCATGCAACTTGGAAGAACATATAATGGAAAATGCTATCCTTCAGAGAAAGAATTGATGGAATCTAAATGCAGATTGAAGCATACTATTTTTTACATTATTGTTGTATGTGTTTGGGCTGTTTTTTCTTTCACAACATGAATATTATGTTTTACATGACTACACACTAATAATATATCAAATTGCTTGCCATCTTAGGGTGGGGACAAAGGTGGGAGGGAAGGAGAGAATTTGGAACTTAAATTTTTTTAAAAGAATGTTAAAATTGCTTTTATATGTCATTGGAAAAAATATCTTAAAAAGTCAGGATTTCTAGGGAGCCCAATGATTTTTAAAATTATTGATTAATGATTATTAAATTATTTCTCTATGACATGTTTTTCACATCAATTGTTCAGATTTTGTTAATAATATTTCTTGCTGCTTCATAGAGTCATTTATTTCTGTTTAGTCCATTCTAGTTTTCAAGGATTCTATTACTTGGTTGAGGTTTGTTTGGTTTACCTCCCACTTTCTTTTCTAAAATTTTTAGTTCCTTCCTAATTTTTTCTCCAGAGATTTCTTTCATTTTTTTTATCTCTTGTTCCATTTCTTTTTTTTTTTTAGATATTCATGTAGAGGAAGTAATCTTTCTTTGGCCTTTGATTAACGTTAACAGAGTTATTCTCTTTCTAGAATAACTTTTGGTACTAGCCAGTGTTTTCTTTAGCTACTTATCTTTCCAGCTCTAGTTCTTGAGTTAGAACTTTGTATCAAGGCCAGATTCACCCTCCTGCTATACTTTTTGATGAAATATAGACCTTGCTTAGTCTCATCCTATATCAACTGAATTCTTGCACTTATCTCCATCATTCAGGCTTAGTATTCAGTGGATATTTGAGATTCTGTTATAGGCTTTTCCCATGGTAGCAGTTCTCAAAGTGTGTCTGTGGACCGTTGGGAGTTTCTGAGACCCTTTGAGGGGAGTTAAAATATTTTTATTAAGTCAAAGTCAAAACTATTTTCATCATAATATTAATGTTACTTGTCTGTTAAAACATGACTCTTTTTTTAGCTACATATCTGCATACGACTGGATTTTCTCCAAACATGCCAACCAAAAATGACATATTGAAACAGATTGAATGCAGAAGCAGATATAAAAATACAGCCATCTTTAATTGAACCAAACAATGAAGAGATTTGCAAAAATATGCAAAAAATATCACTCTTACTAAATTATTTTTTGTTTTGGCAAAAAGTTATTTTTTGTAAAATATGTTAAACTATTTGTGGATTTATTTTTGCTATTTGAAATGTTTTAAAAGTTATCAGTTTTAATTTCAAATATGGAAATGTAAACATCTCTCACCCATATATACAAAGCTGGTTTGGATTCCTCAATCATGTTTACAAGTTTAAAATGGGTCCTGAGACAAAAATTCTGAGAAACTCTGCTCTAGGGAATCTTACGACAGATCTCGAGGATTCTTAGCACTCCTGGGCGCATAGGCCAATCTGATTTGAATGCTGCTGTTCAACACTGGTTGCTGTTACTCCTTGAGACTTCCAAAGTTCTAACCTGGTGCTTTCTGATGTCCCTGAGTCTTTCTCAGTGGGCTCTCTGCTCTTGCAGAATTCTTGAGCCATCATATCTGCTGGCCTTGTCAGGAATGCAGCTTGTTTGCCTATTTTCTTGCTGGTTTTGCTGTGCATTATATATTCATTATATAAGAGGCCTTCTTTGCTATTCATTGTGGGCTTCTTACTGACTTTCTATGGAGTTTTGGAGTGAAAAAAAATCATCTATTGTAAATTTCTCATGGGATTTATTGATCATTATTTAGTCAGGTATGAATTTCAGTTTTTGGCTGGGCAGTCTTCCTGTGTCTAGGCTAAATGAACCTTTGTAGGGATGATTTTTGAGTTGGATGGTTGGAGGTGTCTTTCACAACTTTGAAATTCTGAGACTTAACCAAAGTATAGAAGCAAGAAGTATGGCCAGGAATTGAATCGATATTTTCTGATTTTGAATCCAGTATTCTTTCCCTACACAATGCTGATACCATTTTACAAAGTTATTTGCTACATGAGGAATACAAACATTTGAGCTTTGTAAGTAATTATTATTTTATGGTCATTGACAGTTATTGTAATTAATGGAAGGATGTTAAAATTTTTAAATTAGATGGTTGGCACATGTTTCTCATCTAGTGTGCTAGGTGCCAAGGGAGATAAAAAGATAAATGAGATATAGTTTTTATCCTCAAGGAGTTTATAATCAAGTACATATGGTGGTTATTGCAAATTGCAAAAATTTAAAAGTGATTGTAAATCAAATTTTTGGAAATCTATAATTACAAAAATAATTACCATACCAACACAATCAGAAAAATACACGGTGTTTGATTCCTGTGGTAACATGTGATTCCTTTACTTAGCTTTACAACATATTAGCTATACAGAAAGAATTCAACATGAATTGAAACTATATAGGTAGACATGGCAAGGTTACTACATAATTATTTCTTACTTGTATTTGTAAAACCTGAGTTCAAATTCAGCCGTAGACCTTGACAGTGTAACCCTAGGCAAGAAATTTAACCTCTATTTGCCTCATTTTCCCGATCTGTAAAATAGTGGTAATAATAGCACCTCTTCCTAAGGACTAAAGGAGACAATATTTGTAAATTACTTTGCAAATCTTAGAGTGCTATATAAATGCTAGCTGTTATTTTTGTGGTTATTGTTAGTTATTATGTTTTTATTAGTATGCTCCTAGTAGTAATATTTGATATCAACTAGATACAGAACATTCCAAATATTTAGAGAACTGGTTTGCCTACTACTTCTTCATCTCCTTTAATCCAGAGTATATATCCTCTATTCTCTTCTTATTCATGGTGTGCTTTAGGATTCCTTTCTGTGACTTAATTTCTCTCTATATTATTAGTGATCTCATCAGTTCTTGTGGATTCACTTGTTAACCTTTATGCAGATGACTCACAATAAAGCCCTAAATTCTCTCCTGAACTCGGATCCTTCATCACCAACTTCTTTTATGGATAATGAATGTCCTGTAAGCACCTAGACATCTAAAACTCAACATTATCTAAAATAGAGCTCTCCCCACACTTTGCTCTTCTCTTCTTAACTTCCCCTTTTCTTTTGAGATTACTTCTTTCCTTCTAGTCATTCTACCTGGGAATCCTTTTTCCCTTCCCCACACCCCCAATTAATTGCCAAGTTTTTATTCACAATATATCTTACATCCATTCTCTTATTTCCATTCTCATGACTACCACTAGCTCTTCATAGTTTTGATCTTTCTCTTTCTTAGTTTCCCCTTTCCACTCTCTCCCTTCTCCAGTCTATCCTTAACATCTGGCAAATTGTTTTTCCTCAAGCACAAAGACACTTTCATAGTTGAGAAATTCCAGTGGCTTCCTCTTTCCTCTAGTTTAAAATACCAGCTCTCTGTTTGACTTTTAAAGTCCTTCACAATATGGCTGTTGCCCATTTCTTAAGGCTTATTACTTATCATTACACTCTCTTTTCTATACTCCATGTTTCTGCTCAACTGGTCTATTTGCTGTTTCATATAATATTCTATCCGCTGTTTTTGTGCCCTTCTGTCTCCTAAAATTTCTAACTTTTTCAAATATCTTCTCAAATTCCTTTTAGGAAGCCTATCCTGATCCCCAAGTTTGCTAGTGCCCATGCCAGGGAAAATATTTTGGATATCTATTGTATTTAATTTTTAATTCTATATACAAATCATTTCTGCATTATAAGGTGCTTGAGGGCAGGGACAGTCTTGTTCTTTTTGTATTTGTATCTCTAGTACTTAGCCTGGTACCAAGATGGTTGTTTGTTTGTTACTATTCCTACTCAAAGAGGACTAAATTGACACCACTACATTGGAGTTAATGTATAGTGTGTCTTACTGTGGCTGATCAAAACAATATGAGCTCAGAAGGCTCCACCACAGTTCTGACACAAATAATCTATGAACATTTGGGATAGAGATGTCTAAATTTGTGTACCTCAAACTTCTTTTGATTTACTGCAATTCTGTAATTCCTGTGCTAGTGTCTCCCATGGATATCAAAGTTCTTTAGAGATATTTTAAGAGTGTCCTTGTATCACTTCTTCTGACCTCCATGTGAGCATAATATAATCTTTTAGGTAAATGTACATTTGGCATTTGAATAATGCGTTTAAACTTTTAGAGTTGCAATTTCTGCAATAGAGTTTGAATACTTGGTAGTTAATCTCGAGAAGGGCCCTCAGTGTTTTGTAACTTATCTTGTTGGGAGATCCTCAGAATCTTCCCAAGATAATACAAAAGGAAGTGGATCAGTTTTCTGGCATGATGTTGGTATATTGCCTAGCTTTCATATGCGTACAACAGTGAGGTCAGTACTGTGACTCTGTAGACCTTCAGTTTCTTAGGCAGCCTAATACCTCATCTGTCCTACACTTTCCTTCAGAGTCTCCCAGACATTGGCTAGCTTTGGCAATGTATGTCAGCCTCATTGTCTATGTGTACATCACTGGAAACTGCACTGCAAAATTAAGTAAACTTATCTACAGCATTCATACATTTTTAGTTTTGAGTAACCTATGGTTTCATGCATGAATGGTATGGTATTGGCTGGTGGAGAACCTATTTTTTTGGTGTTAATCATCAGGCCAAAATATTAATCTATACTCTGTTGCACTTCAGTCTCAGAGGCTGTGTTGAAAGCACAGTCATTTGTGAAGAGAAAGTCACGCATCAACTCTTCTTCCACTTTAGTATTAGCTTGTAGCTTTCTCAAGTTAAATAATTTACTGTCAGTGTAGTAACTGACCCTGATGCCATTTTCATCCTCATTAAAAGCATCTGATAATAGTGCTGAAAGCATCATGCAAAAAAGCATATGAGCAAGCATGCAGCCTTGCTTCATTCCATCGATGACTGGGAGAACATGGTAGCATTGTCCATCATTGAGAATCCATTCCATCATGCCATCATGGAGCTGGTGTAAAATTCTGTTGAACTTTTCTGGGCAACTAAATTTTGCCATGATCTTCCACAAGCCCTCACAACTGACATTATCAAATGCTTTGTTAAGATTAATGAACATTGTGCACAGACCAGTGGACCTGAAAAATGAATCACTCTTGTTGCATGATAACTCAACAGGTATCCCATCCAAATAGCAGTCCTAAGTAAAACAACTCTGGGAAATGAAGGCCCCAAGTATATATGCCTTATATAAATACTCATCATTTCACTAATTGATCTTAGACATATGAATTTTGCTTTGTGCTATTTAGCAGCCATTCAAAAATCCCTGCATCTTTGTAAACTGATATAGAGCTCCTATCCTTGGTTTTCATCCATGTCCTTGTGGGCTTTGCCAGGTATAAACAACTGTGTCTGCAATTATGGTTTATTTCCAGAATATAAAAAAGCAAATGCATCACTTTCATCTGTTATCTCTGTAGGGAGATGACTAGTTTCCTCATTTTTCTTTTCCATGCCTTAGTAGGAAGGAATTGCTGAATTAGATGTTATTATCAGGCTCCTCAGGCTATGTCTCATCATTGTGATGAAGGAATACAAAAGCCATTGCTTATGATTGGCAGCAGTGAAGAAATGTGGCCTGTTTTCTTGTTTAAAACATGATAATCTTTAGCAGTGCCTCTCAAATGCCTTCTGCTAGTATGTATTCTTTGTGCTCATATAAATCTCCAGGGAAAGATTTTGTTTGACACATCTTTTATGTTCCCTGTTATGTCCCTGTACACTCACCCTGGAGAAGGCTGATCTCATTTTTAAAAAATAATAAAGGTTTTTTAATCACAGTAGGATTGTAATCTGGGTTCCTCCATAGCACCATGCACCATGGTGCTTGAGGTCTCCAGCGAGATACAGAGGGAGATAAGGTTAGTCTTTTGGAAGGGAATGGGAAACAACCTGGTTATTTTATATATGTTCACAAAAACTTGGGTAAGATTGAACTAGCCAAAGTCTAGGGTGGCCAGAAAAGGGCTACTTATTCTTTAGATTTGATCTACCTCTTTTACGTTTATTTTACATTTAGTCCTCAGACAAGGGGGTTAATTTCCAGGAAAGAGGCAAAAATAATTCATGATCAATCAATCATTATCTGTCTTTTGATTTTTTTAATTTAGTACTATTGGGAAAGGGTCAGTTAGGAGATTCTTTGCAACTAAGGTTTATATTGCCCTCTGTTGGTCAAAGTCATCCATCATTGACAAAAAGGAGGTGCTAAGTAATCAAATATCCTGCTAAACCAAGTTATTCACCTTAATTGCTAAATAAGGAATAAAAAGGTGTTCAGGCATCTTCTTTGGCAAGTACAAAGAACATCAATGCATGATAAAGTAGTGAAAGGGTGTGGACCATCAACCAGAGGATCCATGTATGTTCCATCTGCTCTGTTTATCTATTCCCTTTCTATTCTTAATTCCTCCTCCCCCCCAAAAAAAATCCTACATTTATCTTATCCTATATTAATGCTATCCTTTCTACATTAGCTGGCTCACCACAAATGTATGAGGTGAGTATTGATGGTAGATGAGTGGGTATCTAAACTCCCCCCCTTGTTGGCTTTCAATGGGCCAGATCAGCTATTAATTCATCCCCAACCCAGGGAAGACCTATGAGACAATAAACTCAGTGAGCTTTCCAAACTAGCAAAGCTATAGTGGGGATGTTGAAGGAAGGTGTTGGGGTTCAGTTGTGACCTTAATGGGTGGGATCCCACCCCCAGAGCCAGCTCTGTTGAGACAAGTCTCCCTCAACTCCTAAGTACAAGTAGTTTTACCCCTCCAGATGGAGTTAGGTAATGGTCTTCCCCTCAGCCACAAGGTCATTCACCTCCCCCCTCAGTGTAACTTCTCCAGACTCTAAGTATCAAACTAACAGGCATTTATTAAAGGAAAAATCAAATTCAGGGTACAAGGGGAAAAGGTATAGGGGAATCAAGAAAGGAGGGAAAGGATAAACTTCTCTATCAGCTAAGTCTTCCCCCCAAGAGAGCAGCTCTGGACTTCTATGGCTTGGTCACATTAGCTCACTCTCTCTTCCCCTTTACAGACTCCTATCAAATATTTCTAAACTAATATCATAGGGAAGTAAGAGGATCAATGGATTCTGGCAGGATCAGGGAAGGGACCCCCCTCTCATTCAAACCCATTCCCTCAGGAGTCCAGATTCTCTGACCAAATTGGAGAATTGCTTTTCAATGTCTTCTTTGCTGGTATTTGTGATCTCCCAATAGTCATACACAAAAGTACTGAGAAACCCAATTCACTCAGCATCTACTCCACCATCCAAACCTCCCAACCAAAGAACCAACCCCCCAGCTTCTCGTTCAGTCAGGAGAGAAGTGACAGTTGAGGACCTTCAGAATTCTCCTCCAAACTCCTCTTGCTTCTGGCCCTCCCAAACGGAATTCTCTCAGAGTTCCATGGGGTCGACTTCCAATCCCCTTCCAAGATGAGTGCTTAGTTATCCTTGATTTACCCCAAATCCACACTGTTACAAGGGGAAAGGCATCCTATTTCCCATAGTCCAATTTAACCAATTTATCCTATCTTACAAATCTGAGGTAGATTGTAGTTATCTGGGCCTTCTGCAAATATATCGTATGTAATAGGCAGGTTCTCAGGACAGCTTACTTGCCAGGCCAACCTGCTGAGATGAATCCATACTGGAATACAAGGGGTCTCTGCTGACAACATGCATCTGGGGTCAATCGATGCTTATACAAGAGACTTTGAATCTCAGTGGGATCTCCAAATACATCAACTGAAAAAAAATCAACTACCAAAATAGTTATCATAAACAGTCTTTAATAGTAATCAGAAAGATTGTAACATGGGTTCCTCCATGGCACCATGTACTATGGTACTTGGAGTTTCCTTGATCTTGCTAATGTCATCAAGTTCATATTTAGATGCATCAGTGACTCTCAGCAGAAAGTAAGGAACTGTCATCTCTCTTCATTTCTTCTTCTGACCCTGAATGGACTAGTACCTATGGATCTACTCTATCTTTCCTTCAAGGGGAAGCAGTGATATTGTCCTCAGAAGTTCAGCTTTCTCTTCAGGAAAAGCCTAAAATCCATTCCTTTGTTCCAATAAGTTGTACTGATTCTCCCCCTTTTCCTCTTTCATCTTCCATCCTCCTGTACAAGTCAACAACCACACTCAACAATTTCCTCTAATTTTTCAAAATCCATTTTCTTCTTTGTTTTTCCATAGAAGTTCTTCCTTTATTTAATAATTAAGTGATTTTTTCTGATAACTTAGAGAATGGAGAAACAGTCTCTGTATCCCTTTCAGAATTTCTTTTGAGAGAGAGGTGAAATATTGAGGTATACTAAGGTTTGTGGATGTTGTAATCCACTAAGGGGTAGCTGGGGCCTTACTATACTAGGCCAGAATGCAAACCAGTCTTCCAAACAGTTGTTGGTGTAAAGCTAACAGATTTATTATTAAAACAAAAAGGTAGGGAAGGAGGATTTAGAAACGAGGATTCTCTAATCTCTAAGGTCTCTCACTTCCTGCTTCCCCCTAAGTCCATTGTAAGATGGAGTCTTCGTGGTCTTGACGCTCCCTAAAACCTCCCTGCTTCTGGTTAACATTCCCCAAACCCTCTCTATTCTTCCTGACACTATAAATCCTCCCTGGTTGGTTTAGATAGATATTGATAGGTTTCCAAGATAAGTGTCTGAGTCACCCTGGCTAGACTGGGCCTGAGGTGAACATCTCAACTCTCATACCAACAACAAACTCTGGATAAAGTTTTTCTTTGTTAGGATTGAGAGTATATAAGATCTTCTTTAGGTATGTTTCTTCTTCTGAGAAAAGGTACTCTGAAAGGAGATCAAAAGGTTTCCCTTCTCTTACTAACAGGAAGAGCACAGTTGATCGTTTCACTTTCAAAAACTCTTCCCCCTTCTCTCACCACATTCCAGAATCTTTTCTGTAGTGTTCCTAGCATGCACCCATGTTAGACCATCTTCAACTTTACTTAAACTAACTCCTTTTTTCATATTCCCATCTCTATGGAGGCAACCCTTCATTTTTGGGCATAGATAAATAATTGGTCCTGGCAAAAGTATATGTTCATTCATTTCAGTCATGTCTGACTTTTTGTGATTCCATTTAGGGTTTTCTTGGCAAAGTTATAGAAGTGGTTGCCATTTCCTTCTCCAGCTCATTTTACAGAAGAGGAAACTGAGACAAACAGGGTTAAATAACTTGCCTATGGTCACATAGCTAGTAAGTGTCTGAGGCCAAATTTGAACTCAGGAAGGAATTCTTCTTGACTTCCAATGTGGTACTGTGTCCATTGTGCTTCCTAGTTGCCCCTGGCAAAAATACAAACATCATAAACTGATGCTTGCTGCACAATTCTCCTTGCCTTCCATGCTTGTTGGATCTCAGTGTTTTGCCATTATTCATAGAGCTCCCCTGGAAATCTGCTTGGTTGATCAGTTTTTAACTCTGGAGCTGCATCTTAGCAATCCTACCCAACAACCTTTTTCTAATCTTTCACTTTATTTTACCAACTATCCTACTTTTTTCCCTTGAATTCTCCTCCTTAAATATCTTTACACTAATTCTTACAGCATCTTGGGTCATTCCTCATAATGTCTTTTGACTACATTCACTTGCTTTTTCTTTTCAGTTGGTTCCTCTTCTATTAACATCAGGTTCTGGTCAAATCCTTCTTTCCCTTTAACTTTTATTCAAATCCTTCTCCTCTTTCATTCTGTCTTTAATTTCTCAAAAATTTTCCCTTCCCAGTTTCATTTTCCAGTCTTCTTCATAATTTAAAAACCCTTCTAATTTCCTTCACTTTCACATTCACAATTCCATCTCCTTAATTTTTTTTATGCCCCAGTAATATTTTATTATATTTTTTTCTTATTATACATAGAAACAATTTTTTTTAACATTTATTAATATTCATTTTTAACATGGTTACATGATTCATGCTCCACCTTTCCCCTTCAACCCCCGCCCCCGCCCCCCCCCCCACCCTTGGCCGATGCGCGTTTCCACTAGTTTTGTCATGTGTCCTTGAACAAGACCAATTTCCAAATTGTTGGTAGTTGCATTGGTGTGGTAGTTTCGAGTCTACGCCCTCAGTCATGTCCACCCCGACCCATGCGTTCAAGCAGTTGTTTTTCTTATATGTTTCCTCTCCTGCAGTCCTTCCTCTGAATGTGGGTAGCTTTCTTTACCATAAATCCCTCAGAATTGTCCTGGGTCATTGCATTGCTGCTGGTACAGAGGTCCATTACATTCAATTTTACCACAGTATATCAGTCTCTGTGTATAGAGTTCTTCTGGCTCTGCTCCTTTCGCTCTGCATCAGTTCCCGGAGGTCTCTCCAGTTCGCCTGGAACTTCTCCAGTTTATTATTCCTTTTAGCACAATAGTATTCCATCACCCGCATATACCACAGTTTGTTCAGCCATTCCCCAATTGAAGGACATACCCTCCTTTTCCAATTTGCTGCCACCACAAAAAGCACAGCTAT
>NC_058130.1:309702984-309703789 GCF_016433145.1 Gracilinanus agilis | reverse complement strand
TCCCATCCCCCATGCCATCTTAGATTATTTAGTGTTCCACCCTCACCCTGTTAATTATTCTTCTGATTACTATAATAGTGAATATTATAATAGTGAATAGAGTTCACTACAGAGAATTAAACATAACATTTCTCTACAAAGGAATACAGATAATTAGATCTCACTGAGGCCCTTAAAAAGGCAAATTTAAAAATTATAAGTTTTCTTTCTTTCCCCTCTGTATCTTATTTACCTTTTCAGGTTTCTCTCGATTTTTGTGGTTGGATATCAAACTTTCCATTTAGCCCCGGTCTTTTCTGTGCAAATACCTGGAATTCTTCAATTTTGTTGAATGCCCATACTTTCCCTTGGAAATATATAGTCAATTTTGATGGGTAGTTGATCCGTGGTTGCAGGCCCAGCTCTCTTGCCTTTCTAAATATCGTATTCCACGCCTTACGGTCTTTTAGTGTTGAGGCTGCCAGATCCTGTGTGATCCTGATTGTTGCTCCTTGATATTTGAATTGTTTCTTTCTGGCTTCTTGTAAGATTTTTTCTTTTGCTTGGAAACTCTTGAATTTTGCAATGATATTTCTTGGTGTTTTCCTTTCTTGATCGAATGCCGCAGGTGTTCTATGAATTCTTTCAATGTCTATATTGCCCTCTTGTTGTAGGACTTCAGGGCAATTTTGCTGAATTATTTCTGTTAGTATAGAGTCCAGGTTTTTATTAATTTCTGGTTTTTCTGGAAGACCAATTATTCTCAAATTGTCTCTTCTAGACTGGTTTTCTTGGTCTGTCACTCTCTCATTGAGATATTTCATGT
>NC_058130.1:309553665-309702896 GCF_016433145.1 Gracilinanus agilis | reverse complement strand
GTTTCTATTAATTTCTGTTTTTTCTGGAAGACCAATTATTCTCAAATTGTCTCTTCTAGACCGGTTTTCTTGGTCTGTCACTCTCTCATTGAGATATTTCATGTTTCCTTCTATTTTTTCAGTCTTTTGGCTTTGTTTTATTTGTTCTTGTTGTCTTGAGAGATCATTAGTTTCTACTTGCTCAATTCTAGCCTGTAGGGATTGATTTTCGGCTATAATTTTTTGGTTTTCGGCCATAATCTTCTGGTAAACGGCCATAATCTTTTGGTTTTCGGCCATAATCTTCTTGTTTTCGGCCATAATCTTCTGGTATTCCTTTTCAATCTGGTCATTTCTTGTGTTCAATTTGCTTATCAGTTCATTTGGTTTCTGAGCCTCGCTTTCCAGTTGCACGGTTCTACCTTTAAACTGTTATTTTCTTGCCAGATCTCTTCCATTTTCCTCAAAATCTCAGATTTGAACTCTTCCATAGCTTGTGAGGAGTTTTCCTTATTTGGGGAGGGTCTGGATGGTTGTTTGTTCTCCTCCTCTGTTTGCTCAGTTGTCTGGATTTTCTCTGTGTAAAAGCTGTCGAGTGTTAGAGACTTCTTTTTTTTGTTATTATTCTTTCTCTTCTGAATTTCCTGTAACTGATTAGCCATCATTAGCCCAGCAGCTTCTCAGGTTTATCCTCGCGCTCAGTCCTGAGGTCTGAGTTCTAGTTTTTTCCAAGGTCAAGCCCCCTGGTGGATTCCCTTGCTTGATCCTCTGCTGGAGGTTTCTTTACAAGTCTCAGGGCGCTGCTTCCACAGTCGTATACCTGTCTGCACTGGTTCCCCACTTAGGCTTTAGTTCCTGGCTGTGTCCGCCTCCACCCACGCCCACACCTCTGCTCAGCCAGCACCCACGCCTGTGTTCAGCGGGCGCGCGCCCAGCGTCCTGCTCCCGTGCGCTCAGATTTCGTGTGCGTTCTTGACTTAATGGGGTCCTAAGTCTTGCTGCTCTCAGGAACAGGTCCCGGAGCTGCCGATGACTCGATGGGTGCCCCAAACTTGCTCTATTTCTTTTTAGCTGGGTTCGGAGCTATAGGTGAGTGTGGATGGGGTGGGGGTGGGGCGGTTGCTCAGCCTGCGATTGAGTGAGTGAGAGCCCTTTTTAGCCTGGAAATGTCTCGATTCCACGTACCTTCCACGCTGTGCCCTGTTGTGGGGTTCCTCCGTTCGTCTGGACTTGTTTTTATGTCCCCTTGAGGAGTTTTGTGTGTTTCGGTCAGGAGAGGTTAAGAGCTGCTTCTTACTCTGCCGCCATCTTAACCCGGAAGCCCCCATAGAAACAATTTTTGAAATTTGTTTTCTGACACTTTGTGAACCAAATTCTCTTCTTCCATCTCATTATTCTTCTTTCCCGAAAAAAACAGCAAGTAATCTGATATAGGTTATACATGTGCTGTTATTCAGTACATATATCCATATTTGTCATGCTGTTAATGACACATATTGTACATAAAAAAAACCTCATGGCCTTTTACTTCATCTTGATTTCTGTTCTTTTCCTCACTCAATCTTTTCCCACTGAAAATTTAAGTAGATGTCATCCTTTTGAAGCACTATCTTACTCATCCATAGACCTGAGGAAAATAATATTGTACTATAGGACCTCAAAATATTATTGTGAGAACAGCAGTTTGCTCAACTTTAATGCACTATATAAATGTGAATTATCATTATGATCACATGATTAATAATATATCCATGCCATCTAAAAAACTTTTTTTTTTATTTTTTCCTTAAAAATGTCTTGTCAGGAAAATGTAGAGAAAGAGGTGGTTTGATCACATGACTTATTTTGGGAGCCAGGATGCTCTGGGATGCAGATGCAGCTGAAGCTAAATGTTTAAGATAGCTAGCTGCTGTTATATACCTTTCTGGCCTTGTCCTGTTCCAGCCTGTGAGCATAAATTTAAATTTGGTTTGACAACTTGACAGATTTTTTTTTAATTTTGCTATTTGCTTTACTCTAGATTGAGGCTCTTAATCTTTTTTTTTTTTTTTTTTTAACTTACCACAGACCCTTTGGCAATATGGACCTTTGGATCCTTTGTCAGAATTATTTAAAAAAACAACAATTGAAGGAAATGCTAAATTTAAGTTAGAAAGTAGAGAAAATAAAGATGTAATTTTTTCCCACACTTATGCTTATGAGCCTTCTGAAATCTATCCACAGACTTCTTGAGTGTCTATTAATCCTAGATTAAGAATACTTGCTCTAGGTTCTGATATGTATATCTTTTACCTCAGCCTGGTGATGTCTGTTATTAAAAATAAACATTCTTGATGCTGTATTATGTCCTAAGACCAATAACTTAGCAATAACATGTCAGTAGGCAGAGCCCATGCTAAAGATTCAGAAAAAATTCTTCAGTGTCTTATTGTTGATTGAAATGCTTATTTCAGTTAGACAATCTAACAATTTAACTTAACAATAACTCTGTCCACTATACCACATTAAAGTACACCAACTTTCCTCAAAATCAGCCAATTCTTTTCAGGTTGACTATGAAAAAAACTCAAAAGGAAATTGTAAGTTTAAATAGGATTGTACATTTATAATTAAGGTCTTAAGTTAAAGACTTCAGAGGCTATTGAATATAACTACCTTACTTATAGATGAGGAAATTGAGGCCCCAAGGTATATATGACTGACTGAGGGCCATACATATAGTAAAGTAAGTGGCAAAGAAGGGATTTGAATTCAAGTCCTTCAAGTTCAGAACTTTTCTCACTCTACCATGATACCCTAAATTTGTGATGTTTACCATCTTGAAATAAACAGCAGCTGACAAAAGTTTTCAAATAGGTATTACTTCTCCAAATGTTTAACATATTTCAATGACTTTTGGTAGAAAGGTTATAGAGGTTTGAGACAGTGCTGAGATCTACAGTTTATATAGAACCATTGGTAATAGATGGTCTTTGTAATTCATCACCAAGAAAAGAAATGAGAGTACTAACCTTTCTTTTTTTTTTTTTTTTTGCTTCTTTTTTTTTTAAACCCTTAACTTCTGTGTATTGGCTCCTAGATGGAAGAGTGGTAAGGGTGGGCAATGGGGGGGGGGGGTCAAGTGACTTGTCCAGGGTCACACAGCTGGGAAGTGTCTGAGGCTGGATTTGAACCTAGGACCTCCTGTCTCTAGGCCTGACTCTCAATCCACTGAGCTACCCAGCTGCCCCCAGTACTAACCTTTCTTAACACATTTGTCATGAAAAATAATTGACATAAAGCACAGTATGGTTATTATTTAAATAATGAGATCTTTCAGCCATAGCACTGCTTGGATTATACCCCAAAGAGATATAAGGAAAAAGACTTGTATAAAACTATTTATAGCTGTGCTCTTTGTGGTGGCAAATAACTGGAAAATGAGGGTATGCCCCTCTAAAGGGGAATGACTGAACAAGTTGTGCTTTCTGCTGGTGATGGAATACTATTGTGCTCGAAGGAATAAAGAACTGGAGGAATTCTATATGAACTGGAATGACCTCCAGGAATTGATGCAGAGTGAAAGGAGCAGATCCAGGAGAACATTATACACAGAGACTGATACACTGTGGTAAAATTGAACATAACAGACTTCTATACTAGCAGCAATGCAAGGATCCAGAGCAAGGC
The DNA here is from genome assembly GCF_016433145.1 of Gracilinanus agilis. Lineage (NCBI taxonomy): Eukaryota > Metazoa > Chordata > Mammalia > Didelphimorphia > Didelphidae > Gracilinanus > Gracilinanus agilis. The sequence continues at coordinate 309,699,248 of NC_058130.1, read as the reverse complement.
TGAGGGACTTATGAGAAAGAAAACTAACTGCATTCAGAGGAAGAACTGTGGGAGGAGAAAGACAGAAGAAAAACAACTGCTTGAACACATGGGCCAATGGGGATATTAACTCTAGTCCGACTATCAGTAATATGGAATTAGGTTTTGATCAATGATACTTGTAAAACCCAGTGGAATTGTGCCTCAGCTAAAAGGTGTTAGGGGGAGAGGGAAAGAACATGAAACATGTAACTATGGGAAAATATTCAAAATTAAAATAAAAAAATAATGAAATCTTCCTTTTCTTTCTTTTGACAATAAACACAAGGAAAGAGAAATTTAGATGGATGAAATTACTTCCTAAAAGTAAAAATAACTTCTGCTAGTTTTTAGCAGAATTAGAAGTTATTTTCTAATGTAAGAACTTAGCACATTGAAACTAGTTTCTGAGGGAGTCAGTCTAATTTTAATTTATTAGCATTGTGTTAGATACTGATTAGATTACTTTAGATCAGTGATTCCCAAAGTGGGCCCCACCGCCCCACTGGTGGGTGCTGCAATGATCCAGGGGAGTGGTGATGGCCACACTTTTTTTGTATTACATTTTATTCTAAGTTCAATAAATAGTTTCATAATTTCCAGGGGGCGCTAAGTAATATTTTTTCTGGAAAGGGGGCGGTAGGCCAAAAAAGTTTGGGAACCACTGCTTTAGATGATGTCCTAACCAATGCTGGATTATAATCTTTCTGAAATATAAAGATCTAATAATAACAATAATAATACAACTAGCATCTATTTAGAGCCTACTCTAGCCAAGCACTATGCTAAGTCTTTTACAAATATTACATCATTTGATCCTCACAACAACTTTGTGAAGAAGATATTATTATTATTTCCATTTTACAGTTGTGGAAACTGAAGCAGAGGTTAAGTGACTTGCCCAAAGTCACATAGCTATTAAGTATTAGAGCCAGGATTTGAACTCAAGTCTTTCTGATTCTAGTGCTATATCCACAATGCTACCTATATAAATGCTATTTTTATGACTTATTGATAGAAATAGGAAACCTCATCATAAAACTTTAATTTTTTCTTTCGCTGTTGAGGAATTGTTTTATATTTTAAAGGTTGGAAAGCACTTCTTCAAGAACCCTGGAACCAGCCCTTTCTCAACTGACTTTTGCTGTTGAGAGTCTACACTATTAAAAGGAAAAAAACTAGATAAAAGAAACTCCAATGTCTTCAAATAGGAAGTTCACAGAATATGACAAAAAGGTATACAGTAGCCTTAATAGTTGTAAATTTTTCTTTCATCAAATTAAAAATGTATCTAATAACAGCTAGCAGGAATTTCTCCCATACAACTCATTGGAGGGGAGAGGTTCCCTTTCATTGCTTTACTTCCTAGTCTTTAGCCTAAACCAAGCTATAGCAGTTTATATGGCTCTTGGTCAAGACAACTACTTAACTTTGAAAGTAACTTGTTACTGATAGTACCTTGGGCATGGCACCGACATGCCTGGATTTCTCTAGGAAAAATATTGGACTCACTAGCAGCATACTTCAACCAGAGTATTTGAGTGCTGTGTGAATCTACTGAAGACTGCCATATACAGAGCTGTGAAACTTTGTTTATAATTGACATATTGAATTAAAAATTGAAAGGTAGAGAATTGGATTCTTTACATTGATGAATGTGACAAAACTTATGAGTTAAAATTGACCCCACCAAAAAAATTCATCTGAAATTAATTTGTTTTCTCTATATTTACCACTCCTAAGTTAGGCAAGATTTTTGAAAAATTATTAACTTGATGCTCTCTTGGAAAATATTTAATGCCTTTTTTAAACCTTTGCCTTCTGTCTTAGAATAAATAGTGTGTATTAATTCCAAGGCAGAAAGAAGAGTTGTTAAGAGCTAGGTAGCTGGGGTTAAGTTACTTGCTGGGGTCAAATAACTAGAAGGTGTTTGAAGACAAGTTTGAACCCAAGACCTCCTATCTCTAGGCCTGGCTTTCAATTCACAGAACCACTTGGCTGCCCTCTATTTAATACTTTTTGAGAGTTTGTAATGTTCCTTTTAGGAAAAAAAAACATCTTTGATAATTTGAGGGGCAGTCTAAATAGTCTAGTAGATCAATAAAATACTCTTCAGAGAATCAGAAAATGAATCCTATGCTTTGATTCACCATTAATTCATTTTATAATCTTGGACAATGTTTAATGTGTCAATGTTTAAATTTCCTTTTCTACAAATCAGAGATTCTGATATGTATCTTTTTGAGAGATTCTGACTCATGAGGTCTTTTTGCCAATGGTGGTGTCTGATCTGATGAAGTCATGTTGTCTCCAGCCTTCTTTCTAGACTCTTCTCAGCCCATATTAATTGCTTAACTTTTCTTTGAGAGACAGAGCTTAAAAATCCTTATTAAACCAGTGTCAGCCTCTCTTTATACCAGTATTGCTGGCATACTTCTTGTCTCTTTATAACTTGTTCTCCAAACTGTAGATTGGTTTCAATTACTTCCTAGCCTAATCATTACACTTGATTGTGTCCATTATATAACTCACACTTGCTTGGTGAATTGAATCTACTTACTGATGACTCTCTACCCATGGACAGATCCCAGGTTAGCAATGTTTGTAGTCTCTGGCACTCATATACATCTTATGAGTATATAGTAAAAATAAATTAGCTTGTTATAAAATAATTTGAGTTCCTTGGAGGGGAGTGAGTGCTTTAAACTAGTTAGAAAATATAAATCTTTACATTTAATTTTAGATTAGGCTTTTAAAAATTTAAGACTGGCTATCATTGACTCCTTTCTTTTTTTTTAGAAACTTCAGGAAGAAAATTCCAAATTAAAGTGTGAGCTAGAAGTTTTAAGGTATTGAACTATATTAGTATAACTTAGTGATTAAATTAAGTCACAAAATAGAGTATTTACTCTTATATTTAACCACAAATAATAGGTAACAGTGGGAAAATATTTTTCCTCTTATGAAGTTTGCATGCTTATTTTTTAAAGGCAAAATTTATTAAAATGAAGAATTAAATTGATATGAATTTTGATTTCCTATCTAAACATATTAAATTCATAAATACAGTACAAATGAAATATCATATTAAACTATTCACAATGCCAGAATATTATAACAAACTAGGAATAACCCATATGTTGTAAATAGAAATTTCTTTAATTTCAAAACTACTTACCTTTACAGAAGTCTGATAAAGACTTTAGGGATTACTATTCTAGCTTGTTTTCTTGCCCCTTCCTCTCAGAATCAAAAAGCAACATTTACTGTATCCAGACCCTTTTGCTTCCAAAAACCATTTCTGTTATTTGATGTTCTCTATTTATTCAGTAAATTCAAGAAACCTAGTCTAATTTTCTGAATGTTAAGAAGGCATATTCCCCAAAGTTTTATTGTTTCTTGCCATTAAAATGACTCTATAAGAAACAGAAAGTCATAGAATCACCAAGGTAAAAGCTGTAAGGCACTTAGAGCTCAGTTAACTTTATTCCCTTATTTTATAAATGAGTAAACAGGTGAAGAGACCAGAATGGATCTGTTCATGGTCTCATAGCTGGTTAGTGGATGTTATTATCATCCTTTAAAAATACTTTGTTTATAATTGTAATTTTGTGTAAACAGGTCTGCCTAAATTATCAAAAGATAGAAAACCATTTCTAAATATGTCAATTTTAGGAACAATTTATATGAAATATACTTGAATGTTTTAAATTTATTAGATTCTCATTTAACATTGTTAAATTACATTGTTTTAGTGTTCAAAATGCAAAGGATAAATGTTTAATTTGTAACCAGTTGATTAATATATAAACTTTATTGTATCTAACTTATGCCCTAACCCTTACTTGTTGCCAAGAAATAACAAATAGGAAAAGTTTCCAGCAATATCCCTATACTACTTTAATTTTTTTTTTAGCAGCTAGCCATACCTAAATATAAATGTATTGTTGTATATCATGAGTTCGCTCTTGGGTAAAAATCTCAATTTTTTTATGTCTCTTCTTCATTATGGTTGGCCTCTAAATGCATTCTAATTTTATTCAATTCTTTTAAAAGTGGCTTCTAGATATGAAAAAAGTATTCCAGATGTGGTCTGGCCAGGGCAGAATGCAGCAAGATTATCACTCCCCTTGCTCCAGATACTATCCTTCTGTTAATATAGTCAAATTAGCAAGATATTAATCTCACCAGGAAAACATAAAATATTACTCATGAAGGATATATTTTAGGACATCTACTGTTGAATACTTGCTGCTCAGCTATGCCCTTAAACTTCACTAGGTTCTTTTCCCCTTTTATCCCTACAATTCTATGCAGAATATTACAAGTGATTGTCTCAAATCAATAAACCAGCAGTCTTCTTTCTGTCTGCCTTTCTTTAACATCCACATGCAGAACACCATCAATTTAAGGTTGGAAAGAACTTTAGAGATCATCTAAAGATCATCTCATTTATTTTACAAGTAAGGAAACTGAAGCCCAGGGAGGTTAAATGACTTGTATAAAGTCATATAATCAGTGTTTGCAAAGCAGGTCAGATTTTGAATCCAGGTCCTCTGACTACAATTTCAATGTTTTTTTCAATTGCACATTTCTGTGTTCTGAGAGTGCTTGGAATAGTTTTGCCTGCTGTGTCTTCTCCTTTTGTACTTCACTGTTATTTCTTTCCTCAAAGAACATATGTTACACTCCTATGCCACCTACTTTGAATTTGGTTGATTTGGAAATGTGTATAAACTTATACATATACACATTTGTTTTATAGCTGTCATAAGAAAGGATATACATTTTCTAATCCCTTTTATCGTTTATTAATTAATTAATTTATTTTTTAAACCCTTAACTTCTGTGTATTGGCTCCTAGGTGGAAGAGTGGTAAGGGTGGGCAATGGGGGTCAAGTGACTTGCCCAGGGTCACACAGCTGGGAAGTGTCTGAGGTTGGATTTGAACGAAGGACCTCCTGTCTCTAGGTCTGGCTCTCAGTCCACTGAGCTACCCAGCTGCCCCCTAATCCCTTTTATTATAGTTGTTGACTTCTACTTTAGTGACATTTTGGTATGTAACATTTCAAATAAAGTTTAATTTTTTAGAAATCAATATGAATGGCTTTTAGAAGAAGGGAAGAATGAATGTTTTGATGAAAGACGTATAAATCTTTTGAAAGCTCAAGTAATGCAGCTACAGAGACAGGTAATCATATAAGAGAAATAACTAATAAATTTATAATATTAAAAAATGGCTTCTGTTTTTCTCTGAAGCTCTTAATTATGCCAAATGTAGAGCTTTAAAATATAGCTAGTAATAATAATTCTTTATTTTTATAAGAATTGTGTTAAGGCCAATTGATGATCCATGAGAAACTATTCTGTTGACTTAATACTTATACAGGTGGTATTGTAAGTATTTAGAAAATCCCATAAATAACTACATAGTTTCCATCTAAATAGATAGACATGTATATATGACATGTTATAATTCATTAGCAAAAAAAAAACCCCTTTTCATTTATCTGTGAATATTTAGCTAGTATCTATTTCAATAAAGAAATGTTCAAAACTTATAAAATGTATTGATAAGTGACTAAATTGAAATTGTTGCTTTGTAGTAATCATCAAAACTCTTTGGTATTGGTCAAAAATAGAGAAATTGATCATTTTAATCAATTAGAAAAGGAAGAAGTGAGAAATGAATATAATTCAATTTTTGATAAACTCTAAAATATAAATTACCTAAGAAGTAACTCCCTATTAGAGGATAATTATTGAGAAAATTGTGAGGCTATCTGGCAGAAATTAGGTTTGGACTACCATTTTACTTCTGCTTTGACAAGTAGCCATATATCTTTTATTACTGCATACTGCTGATGTCTCTAACCTTACAATTTATGTTACTCCCTTGGCTAAGAACCTTAAATTGGCTCTGTTGTCTGCCGTTCCAGCCTTTTATCACACTAACAAATGGATTACTCCTAACTCAAGGTTTCTCATACTTTTAATATATTCTTAGCACTTAGAAGGTCTCTTTATTCATATAAATATGCTTTATGTAAATTAAGACTGAAAAATCTTACCAGTTTGCCACTGCATTTCTTTGATGAGGTTTTTCTATGTAGCTTATATTTGTATATTCCTCAATAGTCCTAAATTGATTACTCTTAGCAGTATGAGGGCAATCTTTGATTCTTAAAGTCTGTTTCCTGCAGATGTTGTGCTATGGATCTTCCTTTTTGTCCTGTCAGTCTCAGTTTCCACGGCTGTAAACTAGAGATAATGATAGCACTTAACTTTCAAGGTTTTGTGAAGTTAAAATGAAAGAATATTTGTAAAGTACTTTATAAAATTTAAAGCACTATATGAATGCTATTAACATTATTGTTGTTATCACTCTCATTAATATTGCAAGTACTCTTATTATTAACTATTCCTTCATTAAAGCATTCTAAGTAGATGTCAAAGAAGGCACCTTATACATATTTATTATTGGAAATATTTTTTCATCTGAAGACATATACTTAGGTTGCTACTTTCAGTCTTGAACCCTAACCATTAGTATTTATGCATGAAGAATAGTGCTGTATATGAAGACCAGAGTATGACACCGACCTCAGATACATATTAACAAAAAAAAAGAAACTCAACATAGAAAGTTGACAAAGAAGAGAAAAAAATAATCTCAGAAGAAAACAAGGTCATTACTGCTATATCCAAAGCCTCCAAAAAAAGTATGAATTTCTCTTACACCCAAAAGAAGTAATGGAGAAGCTCAAAAAACATTCTAAAAATCAAATAAGATACATAAAAGAAAAAAATGGGAAAAGAAATGAGAGTGATAAAGAAAATCATGAAAAAAGAGTCAATAGCTTAATAAAAGAAACACAAAAAAAATACTGAAGAAATTAATATCTTAAAAAACAGAATAAGCCAATTGGTAAAAGAGGCACAAAAATTCAAAGAGAACAACTTTTTAAAAAGCAGAATTGGCCAAATGGAAAAAAGATGTACAAAAATGCACTGAAGAGAAAAACTTCTTGAAAGACAGAATTGGCATTTTGGAAAAAGAGGTACAAAAATTAACTGAGGAAAAAGGACTCTTCACAAAGTAGTATTGGACAAATGGAAATGGAAATAAAAAAGCTCACTCAAGAAATTATGCCTTAAAAATTAGAACTGGGCAAGCGGAAGCTAATGATTCCATGAAACATCAAGAAAGTCAAAGAATGAAGACATAGGAGAAAATGTGAAATATCTCAATGGAAAAGTTACTAACCTGGAAAATAAATCCAGGAGGGATAATCTAAGAATTATTGGACTTAACTGAAGGGCATGATAAAAAAAAAGAGCTTAGACATCATTTTTCAAAAAATTATCAAGGAAAACTGCCTTGATATTCTAAAACCAGAAGACAAAATAGAAATGGAAAGAATTCACCTATCATCTCCTGAAAGAGATTCCAAAAAGATCACTCCAAGGAATATTAGGCAAATTCCAGTATTCCCAGGTCAAGGAGAAAATATTATATGTAGCCAAAAAGAAACAATTTAAATGGAGTCACAGTCAGGATAACAAAAGATTTAGTAGCTTCTACATTAAAGAATAAGAGGGGCTAGAATATGAGATTCTAGAAGGCAAAGGAGCTAGGACTTTAACCAAGAATCACTTATCCAGCAAAACTAAGCATAATCCTTCAGGAGAAAAAAATGAATTCTTTTTCAATGAAATAGAGGACTCTCAAACATTCCTGATGAAAAGACCAGAGGTGAATGAAAAATCTGATTCTCAGATATAAGACTCAAGAGAAGTGTAAAAAGGAAAGCTGCAAAAAGATATCAAAAGCTATTCTGTACTATTAAGCTATACAAGAAGATGATTTTTATAATTTTTTTTTAATCCAGGCAGAAGACTGGTAAGGCCTAGGGAAGGGGATTTGCCCAGAGTCACACAGCTAGGAAGTGTCTGAGGCTAGATTTGAACCTAGGATCTCCCATCTCTAGGCCTGACTCTCAATCCATTGAGCCACCAAGCTGCTCCCAGATTTTTGTAATTCTTAGACAGAGGGAAAGGGTGTGAATTGAATCTGATGGGGTGATTTACAAAATTAAATTAAGGCATAAGAAAGGAATGCATTGGGAGAAGGAAGAAGGGGAAAATAGAATGGAGTAAACTACCTCACATAAAAGAAGTGTGAAAGAGCTTTTACAATGAAGGGGGGAAGTCAGGGAAGATGAGGAGCAGAGCACATGAACCTTACTCTCATTGGAACTGGCTCAATGAAGGAAGACTATATGCATAATCAATTGGGTATGGGGAAGCAGATAAGAGAAAGAGGGTGGGGATGATAGAAAGAGAGCAAATTGGAGAAGGTGGTGGTCAGAAACTAAACAGGGGAAATAGGATGGAAAGTAATACATGGTAATCATAATGGTGCAAAACTTTTGTAGGTTTCTAATAAAGACCTCATTTCTGAAATACATAGAGAAATGAGTTGAAAGTATAAGAAAATAAGTCATTCTTCAATTGATAAGTGGTCAAAGAATTCTCAAAGTAATTAAATCTCTCTATACTTAAGGAAGAAAAATTATCTAAATCACTATTCATTAGAGAAATTAAAATCAAAGCAGTTCTGAGATACCAGCTCTGAACTGATTTAGCCATTCTAGAGAGAAATTTAGACCTATGCCCAAAAGGCTATATAATGGTACATAGTCTTTGATCTAGCAATACTGTTACTAGGTTTTTATCTCAAAGAGATAAAAAACAAAAGAGGAAGAACATATATGTACAAAAATATTAAAAGCAGCTCTTTTTGTAGGGGCAAAGAATTGGAAAGTGGGGATATATCCATTAATTGGGGAAGAAATACTTTGTGTTGTAAGAAACGATGAGCAGAAGGAACTCAGAAAAACCTGTAAAGACAAACTGAATCAGAGTGAAATAAGCAGAACTAGAAGAACACTGTACAAAGTGAAAGGAATACCATACAATTAACTATTTTCAGCAATTCAATGATCCAAAACAATCCCAAAGGATTCATGATGAAAAGTATCATCTCCTTCCAGAGAATGAACTGATGGCATCTGAATCCAGCCCAAAGCAACTTTTTTCCACTTTCTTAATTTTTTTTGTTTGAGTTTCCTTCCACAAAAGGATTGATATGGGAAAATATTTTACATTTTACATTTACCTAATTGTACATGTAAAATCTATATGAGATTGCTTACCATTTGGATAGGGAGAGGGAAGGAGAGAATTGAAGACTCAAAATTCTTTTTAAAATATTGGAAACTTTTTATATGTAATTTGAGAAAAAATAAATTAAATTTTAAAAATTATTTAAGTAACTTTATTTGGTCTTTTCTCTCTCTCCTTTCCATCCTCATTTCAGCTTATCCCATCCCATGACTTACATGTCTAGAAAAAGCAAATATAATCTAGAACTGAATCCTCAACCTTCCTAGACAAAGGTCATGTTAGTTTATAACTAACATGTTTATAAAAACTACATTTGCATCATGATTTGAAGTTTGCAAACTATTTTGCAAAATTTCTCTCATTTGATCCTTGCAACCTGTGAGGCAAGTGCTATTATTATCCCCATTTTACAATTGAGGAAACAGAGGCTGAGAAAGGTGAAAAACATCAAACAATTAATGTGTGTCTGATGTAGGGCTTCTTTGGCTATTTCTTTGTTTATTCTTGATTTTATGATAAGCTATAATAAAACAAACATTTAATAAGTTGCTGCTATACTGCAGGCTCTATGCTAAGCATGGTATTGAAATACAAATAAGAAAAAGATAGTCACTGTTCTCAAAGAACTTAAAATCTAAAGGGGAAGACAATATACAAAAGGTAGTCTTTTCATTAGGCAAAAAATCATAGTGAATTTGTTAACTTTGTGTGCCTGGGCAAATCAATTAACCTTTGGTGTCTCTAACAACTCTTTTAGAATTGCACATTGCATAGCAAATTCTAGTATTCCTTTTTTGGGAGTCCATAATACTACCCAAATCATAGGTGTGGTATGAAAATACACAAAAATCTAATCCTCTTTTGAGCACAATATAACTAATTCATAAGTAGTGTCATGGTGATGATGACAACTGACCTTTCTAAAGTGTTTTATGTTCATTATTTTATTTGATTCTTATCACAACCCTGAGTTAGGTACTCTAGGTATCCCTATTTTACACATGAGAAACTTAAGTCTTAGAAAATTAAATGACTTTTTCATGATTAAAGTCATCAGAGGAGAAATTTACACCCATGTGTTCTATATTCTAATATGAAATATATAAATATATGTTTAATATAGGCTTTTAGTATTTAGCATCATGGAAAAATCGTTCCATTAAATTATCTTGTACTTCTATTTTAGAAATTATATGTTTAAATCTGATAAGGAAAAGACATTAGAAAAACATTTTCTGAATATTGATCACCTATAAATTGAAGCAATTTAAGTTAATTTATAGACTTTAACTAAATGGCCTTCCTAAATGAAAAATACACTTAAACAGAAAGTGAGACTGCAAAGACTTCTTGAAATATAGTACTGAGTAAAATAGATACTATTTTTATTATGGCATTTTATAACCACTTTATAAATCATTTCTCAATAGGTGGTATTGCTTACAGAAGGATTAAGTTCTCGAGCTGCTATTCTACTGGAGATGAGTGAAGCTTTGGACCCCTTCATTGAAAAACTCAGGTAAGAGATGAAGGCAGAATGATATGCTGATAGATCTGTCAACCTCCTGGAAACCCTGTATTCTTTTATCTATACCTTAAAAAAATTTAAACCCTTACTTTCTGTCTTAGTAGTAACTCTGGGAAAGGTAAGAGTTAGGCAAACAAGGTTAAGTGGCTTGCCTACTGTCACACAGTTTGGAAGGGTCTGAGGGCCAGGTTTGAACCCAGGTCCTCCCTACTCTAGGCCTGCCTCTCTATCCACTGTGCCATAGAGATCACCTTTGATTGCTACCTTCTCTCCTCCCTAAACACGTCCGATTTCAACTAAAGTATTATGAAGGATTATAGATTTTTTTGTTTTATGTTTTTGTCTAGACCTGTGATTTCATTGGTATAGAGAATTACAATTGTGGGAAAACACTCCATTTTTCAGAACATCAACTCATCTATAACCTAGAGTTTAGGGAGTTTCTTGGTTAAAATTTCTAGAGATAGAGATTTGAGAGTCATAGGTACTCCTTTCCCAATGCTTAGAATGTCTTCTCCGCTAATTTATACCTCTTATAGTTCTATACTATTTTCTTGATTCCTTTAGTCAGAAATGAGTTTTCCTTCCTTGGACCAAAACCTAACCACTTTCTAACTTTCATTTTTTTTCATTATAAATATATTCAATAATAATTGTATATTTGTGTATGTTTCACGTTCCATATCCTCACTTCCTAATTGAGTTGCTTCTCTTTGAGAACAGAGATTATTTTATTTATGTTTATGTCTTTTTTAGTGCCTGACACTGTGCTTTGAACATATTAGGTAGTTAAGTGGTTATTGAGTGAATGAAATGAATGTTTTCTTTGGGAAGATGGTATAGTCACAACATAAGAAATGTAAAGGGTCCCTAAAAAAGAAAGAAACAATATAAGTTGTGATATTGAATTTTCCATCCCCAATCCAACCACCTATAAGGCGACTATATTCATCCGTATTCTTTCATTATAAATTGGTGTTTTTTTCAGACAACATTTTTCAGAGATATTAGAGAGCACTTTAAACAAAGTGTTCAATTTGTAAACAGAATATATCTTTTACTATTAAGCATGTGATCAGATAATAGCCCTTACTTACATGTGCTCTTTTCAAAAAAATTGGATAAGGTTTGTTCTATTAAGTTGTTTGTAGTTATATTTTACTGTCATTATTTACAGTCAGAAGTTGAGATTATATATGTACATATATTAGAAAGTCAAACATATGTATTCCTCTGTTAAAAAGGATGGCTGGCTAATCCTTCAATTCTCCTACTTACCAGTCTTCATTATGTAGCTCATTTGAATGTTGCTTTTGACATAGTTCATGTGGAAATCTAAGGTCTGTTTAAATTTCTTTTTTTATGTTTTCTAGAGTATAACCTTTCTTTGAAGTTCACTTCTCTAGGTTGAACATAAATAATTACTTTATCTTTGCTTCTTAGGATTTGAACTATTTTTCTTTTCTTTTTAAAGATTATTGTACAATTTACCTTCTCTAAACTGTTGCTATAATGAATACCAAAAATATTAGAATAATGACCTTGTTTTATATGAGGTAGTCTTTTTGACCACTCCAAAACATTTGTTATTTTGGCAATAAGTTCATATTTTGGTCTGTTATTTGGTTACTTATACTAATATTCACATTTTTTTCTTTTTTCTGTTTTCTTGCTTTCAGTTTACAGATCTAAATTAGTTATCATGTTTAGGAAAATATCGCCTTACTGTGAAAATAGACCCAGAGATATAGGAAAGAAATAACCTCAACAGTAAAATTCAAAATCCCCCAATTCCTCAGTGAATTTGGGTTCAGTTTTTTATAGATTCATATATATGTTAAAAATTACAAAATTCAATTCAACTTACCATATCATTTAATCAGTATACATTTATTAAGCACTTTCTATGTATCCAGTGCTCTGCTAGATGCTTAAGATACTAATACAAAATTGAACAGTCTCTGCTCTCAAGAAACTTAACATTTCTGATGAGGGATATAATACCTATAAGGGAATGGTAGCCAGGACAGGGAGTTTTAGTTTAGATAGTAAGGGATTGTGAAAAGGCTATAGTTCAGTAGATTGCCAAGTCCTTTGTAGTAGTCATGACAATACTGATTTGATGATTATTTTAAAAGTAAGAGCAAAAGAAAATTGGTTAAGACTTGGTTTTCTGGTACATGGCTGGATAAGATGTGAAATATGACTTTGGTGGCTAAACATACTGAGTTAATGTAAGTTTGAATCAATTAGGATAACTTATCCCCAAGAAAAAAACATCACAGCTGAGTTAACTTTCTCAGGGAATATGGTCTTTGGAGGTTGTGGTCAGGCGAAGGGCAACATCAGGGTAGATGGCAAGATGTTAGACTTGGTTAGGTCTTTAGGTAAGGTTGGTTAGGATGTGAAGTGTATTCTGGAACTGGCTAGATCCTTAGGTGCTTACTGTATACAGAAAAAAGAAGAAAGCATCAGATATTTTAATATGAAATAAGATATAGAACCAGCTCCCAAAGAGATTATCTTCAATTAGGAGAGATAAAGTTTGTGCACAAATAACTGTAGCAAAATATAGAATTTAGTGAATAGGAGGGTGGGTCAGATGGGTAATTTTTGGAATAAGAGATCTTTTATACAAGTGGAAATCAGGGAAGACTTCATCTTAAAAAAACAAAACAAACAACTTTTCCCCTTCTGTCTTAGAATCAATACTGTGAGTTGGTTCCAAGGGTAAGGGCTAGGCAGTGGAGGTTAATCGATTTGCCCAGGGTCACCCAGCTAGGAAGTAAGTATCTGAAGCCAGATTTGAATCCAGGACCTTCCATCTCTAGGTCTGGCTCTCAATCAACTGAGTCATCTAGTTGCCCCCCCCCCCCCACAGGGAGGACTTCTTGACAGAAGGAAGATATTTTGAAGGAAGGGAGGAATTTTAATAGATGAGGGATGACTAGGAAGAGAATTCATTCCAGATTGTGAAGAGAATGCAAGTAGAGTTAGAAATTGTAGGAGGTAGCATAAGAAAAGAAGACAATAGGTTGCCTAGTTTGCTTGGAACTTAATTCTTTATAAATAAAAGGAGTAGTAGGAGATAAAGTCGAAAAGAGTTTGTAAGATTTTGAAGGGCCTCAAAATATATTGACATTAAGAATATGTATTCTTTGGGGAGCCATTGGTGGTTTTCATGTAGTGATCATTGTTATTCTTTAAGAAGATTTTGCAGATAGATTAGAGAGAGCATAGGCTAGAAGCAGGAAGACTAGTTATTATCCAGGTGAGCAAGTTCAGCTGAGAGGTAATGAATATAATCTAGAAGTTGTGTGGTTGCAGTGGGGATGGAGAAAGAGGGAACAGATGTTAGCAGTATTGAGGTATAGAATTGAAAGTAGTTTGAAATTGATTGGATTTGGGAGAAGAAGGACAAGGGAGAGTTAAAGATAACTTTGCTTGATGTCTTGGAGGATGGTGGTTTCATCAACAAAAAAAGAGATAATGGGAGTCAGCAGATTTTAGGGAGAAGAATAATTCAGTTTTTGACATATTGACTGACTATAAAATCTTTCTCTGATGCTTCATTAAGGCATGGAGGGTCCCTAGGTTCTCAGAGGCTATGCTAGTGAAGCCTAAGCTTTGGCAAATTTTCCCTTGATGGAACAGCTCTAAAGTATGAACTGACAACAAATTGTGCCTACTTTTTGAAGGCTAATTTATAAAAGGTACACTTTGTGAAACAAAGAAAACTATAAAATGACCTTCATTCCTGTATGTCTTCCTGTTGGGGAGCAGATATTGATAAGAATCCCACAATTTTTTTAATGTTAACATATTTAATTAGCTATTGATACTCTAAATGTAAGATCTTTCTTAAGGGACCAATGAATTATATAAATTCTGAAATTCTTATTATAAGTGAAATCAGAAGATGGAAGAAAGTTGTAACTAAATGGAAGCTGACTTACAGATTTTACTTGAAGCAAATAAAGGAGTTGTTGACATTGAATTCACACTTAATCCAAAGACAACATGAAAAATATAATTTACCAGACATCTGGTTATCTTGTGTATGACTAGTATTTGCGAAAAGACCACAATGGAAATCATTGTAGCTTATGCATTTGCATATATTATAGTAGAGATATTTTATGAAGAACTCATAAGCGACTCCAAATTAAATTATTGTGTACTTATTCACTTCAATGCCAAGTTGAAAATAGGTGAGGTTGGCAAAAATATATTAGAAGATACGGTTGAAAGGTTACGGAGATTTATAAAGAAGTCTACGTATTCTGATTATTCTCTTGAAGAAAATATTGGAGGTGCTGGACATAGTGAACATTGAATTATATCATAAAAACTGAAATTGATCATAGATTGCCAGACAGAAAATGACTCATTTCTGACATGGTAGTTATTTCTGGTTTGGCAGTCTGTGTTTAGTCAGACTACTAACTTGTGAAGAATAAAGATGGAAATTAATACAAAAGTAGAAGAATAAATATGAGAAAAATATGATGTACAATTAGAAGCTAACCTATTTAAATAAGTTATTGATGTGGGAAATGGGATATGGATAGAAGGACGGACACCAATGGCATTTTCAGCAATTTCATACTGATGTTTAATAATGTAAATCAATTGTAATAATGAGGAGACCCTGGGATCCTAAAAATGTTTTAGTTAACAGGCACTTTGTTCATTTGCCAAGAAGTAAGATGTGGCAGTCAAGAGTGATATCATTTAGAATATAAACTTATTTATAAAATATTACAGAGTAGGATGAGCAATTTCACAATATAAAATAGACAGAAGCAGTGGAGGGAAAAATCAATTTAAAAGAAGCGTGGTGAATGATTCAACTAAGACAAGCAGTGGTGGACTAAGGAAGACTTAGATTCAAGTCCTGCCTCTTATATACATATTTACATATATTTGTCTTTGGGCAAGTCACTTAACCTAATTGTCCATATTACTCTTTAAATGAAGATATCAAAAATGTGGAGAAAAATTTTGAATCTTATTAGTACCAGAAAAAAATGTGATGGAGAACATTAGTTGCTCCTAACCATTCTGTCTACTTTCCTATCTATATTAATTTTTAAGGACATTTTTGCTGAAGTATTTTTTAGGGAGAAAGGCACACTTTTACAAGTGATATCCTACCAAAGATAAAATTTTTACCATCATACAATTGACCAAAAAGTAAATCAGTCAATACTTCAAGGAATTAATTCATATAATTCACTGGAAAATAAAATACTGAAACTCAAGCTTAAATTCTTTGGCTACATATTTAGAAGTCAGGACTTGTTGAAAAAGACCCTGATGTTGAGATAGATTGAAGGCAAAAGGAGAATGAGACAGCTGAGGATGAGATAGATAGATATGTGTCATGGAAACTATCAACTTGAACTCAGAAATATTTTTAGAGATGGTGGAAGATAAAAGGGCCTGAAGAGTAATACATGATTGAATGGCAAAACAACAACAAAAGTAGAGAATATATAATCCCATTTAAATACATCTTGTCTTCTCTCTATTTTTTTCTCTATCTGTATATGTATCTACATATTGTATCTATATCTATATATTCTTTCTACAGTGGTAGTAGGGAACATCTTTGATAAACATAGATCTACTTCATTTATCACTTAATATTGATATTGTCAGGATCATTGAAGAAAGTTTTCTTTTGCCCTGTCTTTCCAGGAATGTCATCTAATATTGAAATATATATTATATCACATATTGAATGTCATATTTAACACATATATAACATATAAATGGGGTAAGGTGTACATTATATCACATATATTGAATATATCATGTATGTTATATTATATGTATGTGTACATATATA
Organism: Gracilinanus agilis; assembly: GCF_016433145.1. NCBI lineage: Eukaryota > Metazoa > Chordata > Mammalia > Didelphimorphia > Didelphidae > Gracilinanus > Gracilinanus agilis. The sequence goes on along the minus strand of NC_058130.1, from coordinate 309,682,659 downwards.
CATACACACATATTTCACTATTATATGACATTCCTTGAAAGACAGGCCCAAAGAAGACCTTGTTCAAAGACCCTGACGTCAGTATTAAGAGAGATACAAAAGTAGATCTATGCTTATTAGGAATGTTCTCCACTATCATTGTGCATTGGAGTATCAATGGTGCATTAGAAAAACCTCAAAGATGAAGAATACCTCTTGTCCAGGCTCTGCTATGCAATGGAATGAACATATAGAGCAGAAGTTAACTTGGGCCCTGTGAACTTGTTTGTTTTTTTTTAAATTAAAATATTTTGTTAACTGTATTTCAATAGAATTAGATTCCTTTGTAATCTTTTGTATTTTATTTGGTGCATTTAAAACATTATTGGAGGGGGGCAGCTGGGTAGCTCAGTGGATTGAGAGCCAGGCCTAGAGACGGGAAGTCCTAGGTTCAAATCCGGCCTCAGACACTTCCCAGCTGTGTGACCCTGGGCAAGTCACTTGACCCCCATTGCCTACCCTTACCACTCTTTCACCTATAAGTCAATACGCAGAAGTTAAGGGTTTAAAATTACAAAAAAAAAATTAAAAAAAAAAACATTATTGGAGAAAAGTTCTATAGGCTTTATGAGATCCATGACACAAAGCAGAATAAGAACTACTGCTATAGAGATCATACATATATGTATAAATATGTGTACATATTGGTGTGCACATACACACATGCATGTACATAGTGTAATCTGATCTCACTTTATTAGAATGAATAGTGCTATAGTTCTATTTAGTGACTTAACATCCCTTAGCTTTTACAGAGGGATATTTACTTTGAAAAAAGGGCAAAATCCAAAATCACAAAACTTCTTCAGGGGAGACATCTCAATAACTTCAGAACACATACATGCTCTCTCCTTTACCATTATGGGAAAAGTGGGGTCAAACTTGGCAAAATTTCTACATACTATTGTTCCCACTAAATTTGTGTGTAGGTGTAGAATGACTGCCAGGATGAGTCATGGCCCTAGTGTAATGATATATTGGACAGCCATATTGAAGTCAAGATGATGGACAGTTACCTGCTTAGAATGTAGAATGAACAGAACCTGGCAGAAGCTTGGCAGGTGCCAAGGGCAGCTAAGGCTCGGGTATGAAAGTCAGGATTTTGAACTCACAGAGGATCTCAGATTTGAGATTGGGTTGGAAAGGATGGTTTGGGTAGGCCTTAGGTGAACTTGTTCAACCAGCAACCAGCAACCAACTTCAAACTACTTCATCAATCCCTGTTCCTGAATTTACTATCAAGAAGAACAACAACACATTATTCAGCAGAGTAACCTTGGTTTTAGGTTGGGCCTGTCTGGCTCAACCAGACTGGCATTTATCAAGCCTGATTAATATTATTTCAAAGATTATCAATAACGTCATTAGCTCTAATTAGGTAAGGACTCCCTGTTCCCTTTCTCCCAGTCATTATTTTGCTTTCCCTTCCCTAAGCCTGTTAGTAATAAATTTTCTTAAACTTACATCAGACTTGGCTTCATCAAGAATCCTAGGGTCTAGTGAATCATATCCTTGAGATAATTGGAGGGAATTACCTTCCTTGAAGAAGCAGGACTTAATTCTCAGTCAATCTAAGCATTATCCAACAGTACAGAGCTTCAGTTAGACATAGGCAACTGTACAATTTCTGTCAGCAGATTCCTTGTTTGGCTGGTAGCCCTGGGCTACTGTTATATCTGGAGTTTGGGTTTAGCAGATTTAACATATTCAGAAAATGTCTACTGCAGTGGGTGATCCTTTGAGATTCACTATTATATCTTAAGTGTCTCACATAGGATTTACATTCACCTTTATCCCTGCTCCAGATCCTATTACAACCATCATTACACTAGGTACCACTGGACTAGGACCCAAAGGTCATTCCTTTCTTCTCAGGGCACTGATGCCAACCTGGCTGCAAGACCAGAAGCTAGGACTCTTGGAATCCAGAGTGTCACACTCTTGACCCTCCAAAATTTGATTTGTAGTCTCTAATCCCTTTACCTAGAAAAGAAAGAATACATAGTCCAAGAAATGAGGATTGTTCTTGATGCCACTTGTCAGCCTCAGAGAGGAGAAGGACCCAAGGTCTCTACACTTTGTCTCTCACATAGACAACAGAATGAAACCAAGGGAGAGCAACCAAAGAGAACATCCAGGTTTCTTGTTGCAAGTGTGTCTTGAAGGCATACACAGCAATCATGAGAACACCATTCACCATGTAATTAGCAGACCAGAACCAGTAACAGCCTGTCTGCACATACATTAGTGTCTCTCCAAGGCAGTTCTGTTACATATCATCACAACATTTTCAAGAGTGGCCTCCCTTACTTCTTCTGACTAATGAGTGGTATCACAGGTACTCAGAGCAAGTACTAGACCTCTGTTACATATGTATATATGTGTGTATACATGTGTGTGTATATCTATATAGATGTATGTGTTTGTATATATGAATAGCATCATCATAAATCTTGAATATCAGTATTATAATCTTGTCTATGTATTATATATAATATACACACATTTATGAGCTATATACACATACTATACCTGTCTATATATAATGTATGTATAGTGACATCAGCATAAGGATCTAAATAATTGGAAAAATATTAATCATTCATGGATAGGCTGAGCTAATATCATAAAAATGACCATTCTACCTAAATTAATTTATTCAGTGCCATACCAACCAAACTACCAAATAATTATTTTAGAATACTAGAAAAAATAGTAACAAAATTCATCTGGAAGAACAAAAAGTCAAGAATATCAAGGGAACTAATAAAAAATAATGTGAAAGAAGGTGGCCTAGCAGCACTAGATCTATGCTATAAAGCAGTAGTCATCAAAACAATCTGATACTGGCTAAGAAATAGAATGGTAGATCAATAGAGTAGATTAGATACAATATTTGAGAGTAAATGACCTTAACAACCTAGTGTTTGATAAACCCAAAGATGCCAGTTTTTGGAATAAGAACTCACTCTTTATCAGAAACTGCTGGGAAAACTGGAAAACATTATGGCAGAAGCTAGATATAGACCAGTTTCTCATACTCTATGCCAAGATAAATTCAAAATGGATATATGATTTAGATATAGAGGATGATACCATAACTAAATTGGAAGAACACAGAATAGTTTACTTGGCAGATCTTTGGAGAAGGGAAGAATTTATGACCAAACAAGAGATAGAGAGTATTATAAGATGTAAAATGAATAGTTTTGATTATATTAAATTAAAAAGCTTTTGTACAAACAAAACTAATATAATCAAAATTAGAAGGGAAACATCAAACTGGTAAATTTTTTTTAAAAATATCTCTGATAAATGTCTAATTTGTAAAATTTATAGAGAACCAAGTCAAATTTATAAGAATCCAAGCCATTCCCCTCTTGACAAATGATCAAAGAATATGAATAAGCAATTTTTGGATGAAGAAATCAAAGCCATCAATAATCATATGAGAAAATGTTCTAAATCACTCTGGATTAGAGAAAGGCAAATTAAAACAACACTGAGATACCACTTCTTACCTATCAGATTTGCCAATATGGCAGTAAAGAGGTAAATGTTGGAGGGATGTGGCAAAATTGGTTCCCTAATGCATTGTTGGTGGAGTTGTGAACTGATCCAACCATTCTGGGGAGCAGTTTGAAACTATGCCCCAAAGGATAATTTAAAAAGGGGAAAGGACTTAATTATACAAAAGTATTTAGAGCAGCTCTTTTTGTAGTGACAAAGAATTGGAAATTGAGGGGATGTCCATCAATTGGGGAATGACTGAACAAATTGTGGTACATGTTGGTGATGGAATACTATAGTGGTATAAGAAAAGATAAGCAACATGAGTTCAGAAAAAGTTGAAAAGATCTGCAGGAATTGATGCAGAGTGAAATAACCAGAACTGGGAGAACAATTGTACACCTTAACAGTAAAATTGGATCATGATTATCTGTGGAAACTTTGCTACTCTTCGCAATGCAATGATCTGGGACCATCTTGAAAGACTTATAAACAAGGAATGCTATCCACCTCCAAAGAAAGAACTGTAGGAGTCATCTTTCATATCAGTGTATTTATGTTTTTATTTTGAGGTTTGGTTAAATATGACTTTGCTGTTAGAACAATGACCAGCTTGGAAGTGTGTTTTGTAAGACAGTAAAAATAAAATTGAAGAGAAAAAGGACATTTACAGAATACTTTTAATGACTGAAGACTTCTTCCAGAAATAAAAAACCAACTTTAAAAAAAATCAAAAGGTTAACTGGGTGCCTGAAAGTTAAAGGTCTTTGAAAGATTGAAATTGAGAATCGTTAAATAGCAAAGGAGAAACATTGTCAAAAATGTCATCTAAGAAATGTATTAACAAGAACGAGACTGTGGGATGGTCAGATGAAGGGTTAATAGTAAATGGAGAGTATGCCCAAATGGTATCTTTGATATGTCAGGCAAACATGATAGGTACCCCAACACATCACGGTTGGCAACCTTTTTGGCTGTGAGAGCCATAAATGCCTGCAGAAGGAGGAGGATGGAGGCGGAAGGAGCTGGAATATGGGGCAGGGGCTGAAGGGCCCCCTGGGGCACATCCTGGGGCTCTGCCCCGACTGGCTGGTTGGGAAGTGGAGCCAGATATGGCTCGAGAGCCAACATTGCCGACCCCTACTATAGGGTGAACATATGGAAGGGCATGAATATTAATCTCTGGGTGAGCAAGCATAGTGGGGCTATGAATTACACCATTGGAGGGAGTGCTTTTATACATGAGATCACAAATCCATTTGAGTATAAACTCGAGGTGTGAGCAGGACATTTGCCAAAGGAGATCCCCCAGCCCCCCCAGTGATGATTGTTCAGGTAAACATATCAGGAGTCAGTTTTTTCCATATGCAGATAAATGAGGGCTTCTAAATAGTAAGGTGGCATGTTGGGTTTGAGTGTTGGACTTCATGGCCAACTGAATACAGAGATTTGGAACTTAGTTCTCCAGCAAATATGAACTATCTGCTCCGCTGTCGGGACGATTTAATAGAAGCAATGATGAGGTTACATGCAAAACGCCCTAATCGATGGTCTAAATTTGAGAAGCTTACTCAAGGGGTAGATGAACATCCTACTTTATACCTTGACCAACTCTTGGAAGCTGCAGAAACAACACTTGGGTTTCATGATGTTCAATCTGAAGGCGCAGTCCAGCACATAAGGAGGCAGTTTGTGAAGGGTTGTGCTGTCCCTATCAAAACATACTTTCATCTGCATTGTCCAAAATGGGAACAACTATCTATTGAAGACATGAGACAGTCTTATGTGCATGATTCCAAGGACATTAAACCATCTAAATATACTGACAGTGATAAGGACTCTGTGATAGCTGAGTTGAAAAGACAGTAAAGGAGGCCAAGAAGCAAAAAGAGGTTGAAGAAATTAAAAAACCTCACTTTGTAAACTCAGAGGACTCAAAGTAGGTCTAGATATAACAGCAACAACAACAATAATAACAATCACAAATGCTTTTTGCGTGGTAGGACGGGTCATGTAGATACAGGACACAAATCAATTTTAATAAGCCCCCTACATATGCTAACAATAAAAATAATAGCAGAAGGATAACTTCTAACAAATGGCAAAATAAAAGAAACACCAGCTCAAGTGATCATAACAAGTGCTGTGACCATCACTGCACAAATACAGAAACACCTAGCTTAGCAAAAATGGAACATTACATATCACAAGGAGCGAGGCCAAAGGCTTCATTATAAACCGCAGATGAATCAATATCACTGCTAAAAGGAGAAAAGATAGATAAGGAAAGACTGCTGAGTGAAAAGGGAAATAAAGGACTTGGTACTAAAGATGATCAAATTTTGCTGTTAGGAATTACTGGGGATAGGACTGCAGAAGACAGTCAAATGAAAAAAGACATTCTTGAAATGAGAGAGTCTATGGCAGGAGTCAGCTACCTTTTTGTCCATGAGAGCCATAAATGCCACATTTTTTAAAATGTAATTTCGTGAGAGCCGTACAGTGCTCAGTGTACGTGCCTGTAACAGCGCCTGAAAAAAATGGACTTTATGGCTCCTGCAGAAAGAGCCATATCTGGCCCTCAAAAGAGCCAGATTGGCTCGAGAGCCATACGTTGCCGACCCCTGGTCTATGGGAAAACAGAGAAATGCAGCAAAGTTTGTCAAAGCTTATGTCCATTGCAAGCATGTATGGACATGAGGCTACAAGACTTTAATGGAAAAAGGACTGGTCATGGCATGGATTTGCATGAGCCAGATCAAAGAGTCAAGTCATCTTCATTGCTTCAAGAATCTATTCCAAGCTTACTTGCATTAGAAGACTTGGATAGAGTAACAAGCTATAATAAATACTCTACGAATATCACTCGAAGCTTGGAGCAGCTTCCCATAGATGAAACACCTGGTAGACCAACGATAAAATTACACATACCTGACAAAGATATGGAGTGCTCAGAGAGTAGCACAGTAGTTTATCAGAGGGAAAAAGGAGACAACAACATAGAACATAGAACATAGATGTAACAGGGGTGAAAAATCAAATCTAAACCCCACAGCAAGAGAATTCTACCCTAAAACATCGAGTGAGTCTGTAAATGAACTCTGTGCTACAAGCTTTTACATTGCAGAGATTGTCACAATACCAAACCGTGCTGCTAGGGAATGAGAATCTATCATTTTATTGATGCAAGAATTTCAACCCAGCTACCTTAATACCAGATCTACCATTACAAGGTGAATTCATCCATAGCTGTGATGATACTTTACAGATAGCGCAGAAAACCAGAGAGGATCTGACTGATATTCCCCTGGATAATTCTGACATGACACTGTTTACAGATGGATCTTCATATTTAGTAGGTGGCATTAGGTTCATGAGTGCAGCCGTAACAACGCTAGATAAGACACTGTGGTATGCAGCATTACCATCCAACATCAGTGCTCAATGGGCAGAAATCTTAAGCCTCACAAAGGCTCTCCAGTTAGCAAAAGACAAGTCAGTTACTATATATACAAACTCTAAATATGTTTTGGAGTAGTCCATAGCACTGGGGAAATTTGGAGACATTGTGGATTTATAAAAAGCAGTGAAAAGCAGATAGCATATGGAAAATCCATTAGTGATCTCCTGGAAGCTGTCCAGTTACCTAAAAAAGTGGCAATTGTTCATTGCAGAAGCCATTATAAGCTAGTAGATACAGCGTCACTAGGCAATCATAGGGCAGATGTAACAGCCAAATTCGGGGCAAGATATGGATCATCTCATATCCTAAGCTTGTCTTTGGTGGAAGAAACATATTTGCAAAACGCTTATTCACCAGAGGAAGTGGAGAAATGGAAGAAAGAATTTGGTGCTCAATTGGTGAATGACATTTGGATATCGTCATCTGGAAAGCCCATTTTGCTGAAATCTGTATTACACACTCTGCAATGCTATACATTAGCAAGGTCACTATGGTACACATGCGATAATTGATTCCATCCATCGCCATTGGATAGCTAAAGGCGTTACAATTCATGCCATAAGGGTGTGTGAGAAATGCAAAATTTGCTTGCAATTCAACCAAGGAGTAACCAGAAATCAGACCTTTGGTGGGAGAAAACTAGCCTACACTCCATTTGAAGATTTTCAAGTAGATTACATTTCAATGCCTTCTTGCCAAGGGTTCAAGTATGCTTTAGTCATAACAGACCAACTGACTAAGTGGCCTGAAGTCTTCCCAGTCAGGAAAAACAACACTACATTCATAGCAAAAGTGTTACTAAGAGAGATAATACCCAGATTCTCCATACCATCTCACATTGGCTCAGATTCTGGAAGTCACTTTGCTCAGAAAATATTAGGGGAGGTCTATGAAACCCTAGGAATAAAAAAAAAATCTGCATTTCGTGTACAGGCTTCATGCTTCGAGGCAGGTCGAGAGATGTAACAGACAAATAAATACTCTGATTGGTAAGCTCTGTTCTGAAACACACTTAAAATGGCCAGATGCATTACCTTTAGTTTTATTTCACCTAAGGAGTCAGCCTAATAGTATTACACATCTCTCACCATTTGAAATGCTATATGGACATGCACCTTATCAAGGCAGTGCACCTCAGAAAACAGCTTACTTTGTCACACCTAGGAGCTGAGTGCAAATTTTATGAATATATCAAGGCACTAAAAGAGAGGTTTGGGTTTAATCCAAGAAAGAGTTCTTCTTAATTATTCATTGCATGATTATAAACTGGGAAACACAGTCTATATTAGAAATTTCAGCAGGAAGTTCATTCTTGACCCAAAATGGACAGGCCCATATGAAATTCTTTTAATCACTCCAACAAGTATAAAGGTCAAAGGAAAAGATCCATGGTTCCACATTTCGCATGTGAAATCGTCAAAAGAAGATGTGACTCAACAGCAGCAAAATCCAAACTCAGCAGAGATATTATCTAAAAAGCAGTCTACAGAAATCATAAACTTACATCCAAGCAGTGATATGGAAGAGTTAAATGATGATTAAATCATCTAACAGTAACATCCATATCCATTGAATAATTCATTTTAGGGAAACAAAAAAATCATTATAATACCAAAATCAAAAAATCAACAATAAATCTATAAGTTAACAAATTCAAACATCAATTAGAAACATCAGTTTGAACCTACAATAGATATCAAGAAAAAACTCACTTCATAAAAGAATCAAAATTTTTTTTCCACTATACAAAATTACACAAACTACACAATCACACTTATATAACAATAGTTACAGAAGAAAAGAAGGGGACAAGTAACTTCAGACAAGTCTAGACGACAGTCAAGATGGGTAACCTGATTACAGATGAAGGCCAGAAAGAAAGCTTCAAGACATCATAAGACATCACAGAGTGGCAAGGACAACAGGATGAGACAGAACTGTCAAGCATCACAAAGAAATGGATAACATCAGAACCTGAAGAAAGGACTATCCCATAACCTTCGCATAGAATTTAGGTTTGAATTGTGTGTAGTGGAAACATAACACAGCATATCATATCTTCAGCACATACTCATTAAATAGATAGCATGCAAACAGTACATAGACAACTGAAGAACAAGGCTGAATGGAATAGGTGAGTATGACCATGATACAGAACATTTGTAGGTCAAATTTCATTACATGAAGATTTAATCAACTTCACATGTACATATATGTACATAACTATGTACATATAATGCATATAGTTAAGAGCAATGTAGTACCTTATCCACACCAAGAGACATATTGTATCTTGCTCTGAATAACAGTACTTCTATTTCTCTAATATGTATAAAGTTACATCATATATATATACATATATATATGCAAAATATGTACTAACATGTAAATAGATTTGTACTAACATGATTAGGGAAAGACAGTTAAGGAATTTGTGACAGAGTTAGAATAGGGTCAGAATATCGTCTAGGAATAAGTTAGAACACAATATGTTATAGTAATATACATAGATTAGCAAAGTTTATTTACTTAGCTATTAAAAGCCTAGAGCTTTTTCTTAAGGTTTAACAATTAGGTTTTAGTAAATAACACCCTAATGTAGCATTAGTTGCTTACAATAAAAATAGCATTTGTTACTTACGATAAATTTTACTAACATTAACATTGTTTATATTTTTTTGTTAAAGGCTTTAGAATAGTGTACAGTTATAATGTTGTATATGATTTTATAGTAGTCTATAGTTGCACATCAATGTTGAAACTGTATTTGTTAATATATGTAGTTTTAAATAGCAAAACAAGCTGTGAGCTTGTAGTGACAGTTGCTTAGTTGCAATGCAAAATTGTAGTTGTTAAATGTTATTGACTTATGTTTGCAAATATGTTATTGTTACAAATGCATGTACCTGTTATACATATACCTGTTATGTAAGACCCCATCATCCCCCAAATTTTTCTTTCCTTTTCCCCTGCCTTAGACATAATAGAAAACAGATTAGTTAAGGCATAGAATGTGATAGATTTATTATTTTGTGGAGGGGGGTAGACATAGATAGAAAAACATAATTCATAGTTAGCATAGAATTAGAGTAAGTAGATATACACATAGGAAATTTTTAGGATAAAAATTTCCACAGACAAGCATTATTATAAGTTAAGTTTTGCAAGGTTTTGCAAGAAGCCATGCCTGTGGGCACAGTTTGCAGTTGGACACTTGGAATCTTGGGAGATTCGTGATGCCATCCTGGGTCATGAGACCAATCGTTGGTTGGGCTGTGCCCTATATAAGGGAGGCAGAGACTGGACCCAGGGACTCATTCTGGAGCCTGGGATCCAGGGTGGAAGGGTGGAGAACGTGGGTTTAGATAACTTAGGTAGGTAGGTTTTATCTATCTTGCTGATCAATAGCAACATCTCATTGACAAACCCAACAATCTCTTAGGAAACAAAATATATTTCAACCAACTATTTATTCTTCATCTGGTTCAGGGCTTGTCAGCCCTGAGTCAGCATTCAAACATCAATTTATCAATTTATCTTCAATCAAGCTACCATCTAATTTGTCTATAGGCAAGCAGTGTCCACTAAAGCAAGCCAGATCGACCAGTGGCCTGCCTGGGCCAGTGGGCCCGGTTAGTTCAGCTATCAACATTCTGAACTTATTACTAGGATCAAACTTCTTTTAGGGATTCCTAATAACCCTCTTCCCTTCTACCAGTTACCCTTGTTGTTTTGATTTACACCAGTAAAAGCTTTGTTTTTAAAAGTCAATCAAGCTACTGACCTTTTGTTGGTTGACCTGGCAAGTTGAAGAGTCAGTTGGGCCTAATTATCATCAGTAAGATGCATTACTAATTTATCATTGTTATTCTGATATTATTGATTTAATTATCATTAATTGAAACATCAATTGGTGCCAGGAGGCTAGTCTTCCTGAAGAAACATACTGTGATTGGTTGAGGGGATTCTACAGGAAGTTTAATTTTGTTACCTGATTTCCTGTTTATACCTAAGGAAAGTTTAAAGCTCCTTTGTCATCAGGGATTTTCTGTCTTTTCTTAACAATTACATCTTTACAATCAAGTCCCCCAAGGATCATAACAGTAGACATATCAGGAGTCAGCTTTTTCAATATGCAGATAAATGAGGGCTTCTAAATAGTAAGGTGGCATGTTGGATTTGAGTGTTGGACTTGGTCAGGAAGACCCAAGCTGTAATCTTACCTCACACACTAGCAGCCTGGGCAAATCACTTAATCTTTCTCAGCTTCAGTTTCCTCATCTGTAAAATTATAGCCCCTTCCTCACAGGGTGGTTGAAAAGATCAAATAAGATCACATATGTGAAAGTTTGTAAACTTTAAAGTGCTTTATAAATGTTAGTTGTCATTATTATTATTCTAATTTTTGAGAAGTACTTCCTTATATTGAAGTAAAATCTATCTTTGTACATTCCACTTGATTTTCTCTATGAAGTCACCAAAAATTAGTCTTTTACCTCTTATGTATGATAGCCTTTCAAATACTTTAAGAAAGTTATCTCAGCTTGTAAAAAAAGTCTCCTCCATACCAGCTATCCTGATTCTTTTACTTTTCCTTATATGAAACAACTAGGTGGTGCAGTGGGTAGAATGATGGGCTTGAAATCAGAAAGAATCATCTTCTTGCATTCAAATCTGGCTTTAGACACTTATTACCTGTATGACCTTGGGCAAGTGACTTGACCCTATTTTTCTCAGTTCCTCATCTCTAAAATAAGCTGGAGAAAGAAATGACAAATCACTCTAGGATCCTTGCCAAGAAAACCCCAAAAGGGGGTCACAAAGAGTTGGACTTGACTAAAAAGACTCAACAGCAATATATGACATCCTTTTGAATAATGTCCTTTTTTGGATACTCTCCAATTTGTAAATGCGCCTTATATAACTGATACCCACAGATGAAATCAAAACTGCAAATGAGGTCTGACCAGCATAATTGTCTCTCTTTTAAGTTGCTTCTTGTGAAGCTTGAAGGTTAAAATATATATCTATATATATATCTATATCTATATATATTATATATATATATATCTGCTTATGTCAAAGACATCTTGAAACTCTTTGGAGAAAGTGAATTTGGAGGAAGCTCAGGACAGTTAAAAGTTAATTCTATCCATTAGATGTTTAACAGCCATTTACATCAGCATGTACCGCTAATTGTGCTGAGTATAAAAAGAAAAATATATAATTTCCTGCCCTCATGGAGGTTCTAATCTAGTCAATGAGACATGATGAGATGAGAGGGTCACATAAACATACAAATAAGGTAGAAATGATAAATGCCAGAAGAGTATCAACAAAGTATCACAAAAGACTGATTTTTAAAAGATATATATTTATAGACATTATAAATTTACATTTGTTATATAGACCATTTTACTGGAGAATGCTTCTTTCCATTATTAATACAAGTCGTGGATTAAGAAATAACATCCTCAAAAAGCTATGTTTTTCTGTCTTACCTGTTCAGTAATGTAGTGTTACTTTTGTTATATTATTTATTGATCTGGCATATGGAAGTCATTTTAGTGGCACCAGTATTAAGTTAGGAATCCTCCACCTCTAATGGTGACTAGACTTGGAGAACTGAAAATATTTTAGAGAATTTTATTGTTGTATGTTGGGGATGTGAATGATGAGTGGACAAACAAAGCAACCCAAAGCAACATCTTGCTTCTTTGTGTTGGAAATCAAACGAAGTACTTCAAATTCCAAAAGCATTAAATAATAAGAGTGATGATGATGCTATTGCTTTCATAAAATTAAAAAAAGTATTTTTACAAACATTGATTTACTTTCCCATTCTCTCCTCAATTGAACAACAACCAAAAAAAAAGTAAAAATGAAAACCCTCACAATAAATATGCATAGCCCAGCAAAACAAATTCCCACACTGACTATATCCAAATATTATTTGTCTCATTTTGTATTTTAAATTTATCATATTTTTGGTAGGAAATGTATTTTGTACATTTTTTTATACTTGGTCTCCTGGAATCATAGTTTATCATTGCATTGAGCAGTGTTCTAAAGTCTTTCAAAGTTTTTCGTTATAATATTGCCATTGTATAAGTTGTACTTCTGCTCACTTCACTCTGCATTAGTTTATAGAGGTCCTCCAAATTTCCTCAGAAACTATTTCCTATGGCATCATAATACTCTATTGCATGTACATATCATTTGTTCAGTCACTTACCAACATATAGATACCCCTTTCATTTTCAAGTTTTTGCTACTACAAAAATTTTATGTATTATATATATATATATATTTCATATATATCATTTTCCTCTTTCTTTGATCTGTTTGAGACTGTTGGGATACTGCTAGGTCAAAGGGTATGCATAGTTTGGTAATTTTTTGGGTCTAGTTCCAAATTACTTTCCAGAATGATGGGACCAATTCACAGCTCCACCGACAAACATTAGTATACTTATTTTCCCACAGATTTTCCGCATTTGTCATTTCTTCTTTGGGTTATCATTGTCAATGGGAGGGGCATAAGATAGAACCTCAGAGTTGCTTTAATTTGAATTTCTCTAATTATTGGAACATCTTTTCATTTAGTGACTGATACCTTGTTCATATATTCTGCCCATTTATCTATATGGAAATGGCTCTTAGTCTTATAAATCTGAATCAAATCCGGACATGAGACTTTTTAATCAGAGAAACTTACTGTAAAGATTTTATCCCAGTTGTCTCTGTTTCCTTTCTAATTTTAATTGTATTACTTTTCTTTGTGAAATGCCTTTTTAATTTTAAAAAATTGTCTATTTTATCTTTTATCCTTTACATCCCCTTTTTGGTTGTGAATCTCTATTCATAGATAACAGAAGTAATTTCTTCCTTGCTCCTCTGATTTGCTTATGATGTCATTTTTATGTCTATTTAGATTTGTTTTCAGTGTAAGATGTTGACTAGTACTTAATTTGTGCCATACTGCTTGCTATATTGCTTTTCAATTTTCCTGACAATTTTGTCCTTACCCCGGCAACAGGTCTTTGGATTTATCAAACACCATGTTATTGTATTCATTTCTGTCTTTGTTTTATATCTTATCAATGCCATTTATTGAGCTTCATATGTACAACAGTACAACACTGCCTTCTTGTGTCATTCGAGATTAGATACTATTAGGCCCCATTCTTTCCCATTTTTCTTTTCATTACTTTCCTTAAGATTCTTGACTGTTTTTCCTTTCCTCCATTTGAATTTCATTGTTAATGTTTTTTCAGATTATGTAAAACAATCCTTTTGTAGTTGATTGGGTACAACACTGAATAATTAAGTTAATTTCAATTGCATTTTCACTTTTATTATATCTGCTTTGGCCTACACATGAGTTATTAATATTTTCCTAATTATTTTAGTCTTTGTCAGTGAGGTAATATTTCTTCTCCCTACAACTCCACTCATTTCTTAGTACCAGGTTCCTTTTTAAAACATTTTATTTTCATTGTCATGCAAAACACACTTCCATATTGGTCCCTGTTGTAAGAGTAAACTCATATATAACCAAAACCCCCAAAATAAAACCATAAATATACTGATGTGAAAGATGACTCCAACAGCTCTTTCTTTGGAGGTGGATAACATTCCCTGTCATAAATCTTTCAGGATTGTTCCAGATTATTGTATTGCTGAGAGTAGCAAAGTTTTCATAGATAATCATCGTATAATGTTTCTTTTACTGTAGTACCAGATTCTTTATTGGGACACATGATATGTATATGTATAATGGGTGAAGCTTCCCACTTTCTGGTTATTTTGTGTTTTTTGTTGTTGTTGTTTTATTTTGTTTTAACCCATGTTTTAACCATTTTTTATTTTTAATTTTTTTGTTCTAACCATTTTAGAATCAATACTCTGTTATTGGTCCCATGGAAGAAGAGCAGTAAGAGCTAGACAATGGGAATTAAGTGACTTCCCTAGGATCACAGAGCTGGAAAGGCCAGATTTGAAGCCAGGACTTCCCATCTCTAGGCTTTGCTCTCAATCCACTGAGTCACCTAACTGCACCCTGGTTGTTCTCTCGTTTCTGAGATGGATGGATCTTTGCTTTTAAACTATCTCACTGATGTCCATTTCTCCTGACCAGGGCTAGACATAGTGCCTGGAACATAACAGGCACTTAATAAATGGTTTTTGATTGAATGAATGACAGTTGCCTTGCTATAAGAAATCTGGTAGCAGAATGGAAATGGGATTTGAGGACAGGAAAACCCAGAATCAAATTCCTTCTTTAAGGAATCTATAATCTTGGTCAAGTTATTTAACTTTTCAGGCAGTTCTTTAAGGCTATAAATTGCAGAATAGTTGCTGATTGGCTTTGGGAGATCCCACACCAAAGAACCTATAGGTCCTGACAAAAAGTCCACTAAGATCATTTTTTAATAACACTTGACAAAAGAAAACTTCATTAGAGATAGCAATGTCTATTTCACATTGGGTTGCTTTTTCCCATTTTTTAGCCTAAGTTGAAATAACATTAATTCTTGTTTAATTAAACAGTAATATTTAGGCATAACTTTGTTAATGAATTTGCTTTAACTTTTACATGTGCATAGTGTTAAAATGGAGGCAGTGTGTATGGTGAGTAGACAATTTTAGAGCTCAGAAAACCAGGCAGATAACATGATATTTCAGGGCCCTAGGCAACTCTCTTTAGTTGTGAAGAAGGTGTGTCTGACCTACGTTGGTAAAGGAAGATTCTTTATCTGGGAGTTCCTTATGCCAATGAAATCACAAATCCAGTTCTCTATAAGTGATAAGGAGATAACCAAATACTTCGAATTGGTAAAGTATAAAGAGTATTAGGATGGGAGAAAGAGACGTGTTGGGCTTTTTTTTTTAAACCCTTACCTTCAATCTTAGAATTAATACTGTGTATTGGTTCCAAGCCAGAAGAGCTGTAAGGGATAGGCAATGGGGGTCAAGTGACTTGCCCAGGGACATACAGCTAATGTTTGAGTTCAGATTTGAACCCAGGACCTCCCTTTTCTAGGCCTGGCTCTCAATCCACTGAGCCACTCAGCTGCCCCTGTGAAGTGGTTTTAACAACAGCTTTTCCTCTGTGATTCGGTCGTTATGACTGTGTACAAGTAAGTCTCTTAACTTCCAAACATGCCATCTCTAAAATAAGGGTGAGGAAAATTAATATTCAGCTATCTCATTTGATAATTAATGTTAATATGTAATATATATATGTATATGTACATATATATATATATATGTCCAAACTTTCCCATCTTTTAAATTTAACTCAAAAAAAGATTTCTTCCAGCCCAAACTGGCTAAGGAATGTGATCACTCCCAGACTCCCAAGATTTGGTCTTGCCCTCTCTGTTTATCCTATAGAGCAGGAGCCAGACTGAGCTGGAACCATCCCCAAGGCTGACTCTTGGGTCCTTGATCTCCCTAATTGAAGTTTGGGATAATCTGGTCTCTATTGGAGAAACTAAAATTGGGGAAGACCTGATTGAGATAGCTGTTGCTCATCTAACCAAGATTTGCTAGATGTATCTGGTTCTCATTTGGCAATTAGCATTCTTTAAATGTCATAGAGGAATGTGATCATCTATACCTGAAGGCCAAACCAATTGGAATTGTCTTGTCTTTGTCAAGGAAAGTGCAAATTATGTAATCTTAATCCTGACTGTCATCAATAAGTAATCAGAAGATACACCTGTGTTGCTCAAGATTTTGCTTTTTTTATTTTCCTAATTGTTATTAAAAGACCTATCTTGTGATATTTGTTCATAGAGAGGGAACAGTAACCTCAATTTATTGGTTCCTGCTAGCCTAACCAATAAATCAATCTGATTCTTCCCAGAACTTTTTCTCTCAAAATTTTAATGACATCAAGGGAGTTGGCAGAGATGATCATAGTGTTCCTTCCAGTTGTCAAATTCTGTGCTACTCTGAGACAATACCTTACAGTGACCCCTGACACTTAATAAAATGTTTGTAGTATCTAATTAAATGAATCATTTGGAAATGAAAATGTCATTTTGTGTTTATTAACAACCCTCTTAAATAGGTGTAATACACTATTAATGTAATTTGTTTGTTCCTTTACATTTTACAAAACAGATATTTTCTTGACTGTAATAGCCCTACTTGTGAAGTTCCAGTTGAACGATCTGAACTTAAGCAGATGATTAAAACATGCCAGGGCCTTAAAAGTAAACTGCAAAAAAACTATCAAGTAAGTTTTATTGAATGTAGTTAGAATTTGGTATAACTGGTTGTCTCCTTTTGCAGTGATTATTAATATGCAGTATGATCTAAAAAATAATACAAGTTCACTGAATCTAAGACTTATTTTTCAATGTGTCATGACTGTGTCTATGAGAGATGATAATATGACAGTGGGTATAGTATTGGAGTTGAATTAAGAAAAATGGATTAAAATTTCACCTGACACTTATTAGGCATGTGACCATTGGCAAGTCACTTAATCTCTATGAGCTAAGGCTAAGATATCTGCTAAGTTACAGACATATTACAAATCTGTATTGGTAACAGGAGTCCAACACTAAAAATTCAGAGATTTTTGATATATGATTAATAGTATGTATTTATTTTGTTGTTGAAGTCAGTGTTTCAAATTCCATTATAAGATTAATGTGCTTTTTAAAGATAAAAATTTACAGTTGTACTTCATAAGCACCAAGTCCTGTGGCTAAGCTATAAAAATTAATTGGTGATAAATGATGCAATTTATGTAATATATGCTAAATTTATTTAGCTTTTATTGCTGAGGCTTTCATGCCATTGTATTGGAAATGATTCTTTCAAAAATGAGATCACCACTTAGACTGGAGAAAAGAGAGAAAAGTAATAATGTATTCTAAATTTTTTATATTCTCATTTCCTACTCAACATCCTCAATAGTCTTTTACTTTTCAAATAAAAATAATCAATTTGTATTTAGATTATAAGGCTTAATTTTATGAAGATATAAACATTTAAAGGAGCCTATTTAACTGTTTCTTTCAAAGTCTGCTTTATGATCTCAAATAGATTTCATTTGGTTTTATCCCTGTAACCATTCTATGAGGCATATAAAAATGAAACCATTTTGCAGGTTGAAAGAAAACAACTTTTTTTCATGTCATATTACTTGTTATTATGACTGAAACTTTTTTCCTCATAAGCGCTTCATTCTCTTATAATGTGCTATCCCTACAAAATCTGATAATATACCTTATGCCATGTTTTTTTCAAAGTACTTTTTTATTATATTAATACTCACTTTTTAAAGTACTCGAATTTACCTAACTAGCCTTGGAATAAAAAAAAAGTAAAGTATAAGAGGAATACTGAAAATGTTATCAATTCTAATGCCAAACTCTATTTTGATATATTAAGAAGAGTTCTGAATTTGGAGGCTGAGGATCCAGGTATAAATCTCAGTTTCATTACACCCTAACTTGTGGACTTGGGATATATTTTATTTCTCTGGGCCTCAATTTGTCACCTAAGATTAACAGACTGGCCTTGATAACCTCAAAGGACCCTTCTATTTTTATCTAGAATATTGTTGTCTTTGATCTATTTTTTATAAAACATGCAACTTTACATCATTTTGAAGAGAGAGAACATATTTCCAAATGGACAGTGTTGGACTTCTTGTTATAATAGTGATGTGAAAGGTTAGGGAGAAACCAAGTTTTTCCACACAATCCAAAACAAATATCTGAAAAGCACCTCAGAAAGACCAATGACAAGAAAAAAGGAAAAGAAATAGAAGTAAGCTCTTTCATTCAAACCAGAAAGTTAGCCAAAAAGATAGCCAGAATCTGGTAGAGAGGCTGGTAGTGGGACCACAAAGGGAAGCCCACATAAGCTCAGGTAAAAAAATCCCTTGATGTATAGAGAAGAATTAAATTAGACTGCCAGCACAAATACTAGTAAATAAACCCGAGGCTGTTGGAAACAGAGAGGAGCTGCTCCTAGAAAGCCAATACAAGCTCCTTCAAAAGGGCCTGAAACTGGCCAGTGATTTGAATAGGGGTATGCAAGCTAGCAAGAGCTCAGAGCTCAGTAGGCGACCTAAAGATGAATTTTGCCCTGTCAGAACAGGATCAAGGGACAGAATCAGCTTTTACCTTGTTCTCCATTTCCCTAAAATGTCTGCACATTAAGAATAGGGTCCAGTTTTGCACTTCTCTGTGTGCTCTAAGGCCCCATAGGATTAAGGTCAGTTCAGTGGCTGGGTGCTAGCACTAGGAGGCTGTGCATGAGGTAGCAAGATCTTTAGAATCACACATGGGTATTTTATGATGAGTAGAATCAATTTAATCAAATATTCAAGGAGCAGTTAACTTTAAAATTTTATAAATTGTTTTCAAAAATAGGGAAATTTGGGATGTTGCTAATCTCCTTTGAGAGAAATAGGATCTAGATAGCTAAACCAGGAAGAAATAAGCAGAGAATCTTAAATAATAAATATCAGTGGCTCACATAAATGTCATTGCAACAGTACTCGGTATGACCAGATTGGATTTTAATAGGAATATAGTATTGCTTTAGTATTGAGAAATCTATAAACATCATAGAGCATATTAATAACAAAACCAATAAAAAGTAAAAGATTTTATCAATATATGTAGAAAAGCTTTAGACAGAATATCCCTTTATATTGCTAACACTAGAAAGCAGAGGAATAATTTCTTAATATAATACATAGTATTTATTTTAAACCAAAATGGAGAAATGTTTAAGTTTTTTAAAAATCATGTTGTAAGTAAAATATGTACATTATTACCGCTTTTATTTGATGTAATCATAGTTATACTAACTATAGCAGTAATATAATAAAAAGGATATTTTGAGGAAATAAGGATAGGGAAAAAAACCAGAATTGTTTGTTAGTAAAAATGTTTACAGAGTTGTTTATTCTGTAGATGAATTTTTTTTTTTATGACATTAGACATAGTGTCTGAAGAAATGATGCTGCTGACACAAATACAAAAAAATATGTCACTACAATGAGGAATATGATGCAGATGAAAGATTTCATTTCACTTAAGTGCCTTTTAGGATTCAAAGCAAGGTGGTATTTTAAATATATTATTTAAATATATATTCTCTATATATATACATATAGATATAGAAAATGATATATTTCCCTATTTTCTTAAAAAAATTAAATTAAGATTTTGTATATTCCTCTATTTTCCACAAGGTATTCTCTTAATGTTTTGTAATATATTATACAAGTGTTCGATGCAGTGTCCACAAACTTTGATTGCATACCAAGGTTCTATCTGGGCTTCTTTCCCTTCATCCCAATACTTTGGGTGATTTCATTAGCTCCTATCTGTTTATAGCAGTAATTTTATTCCTCAGCCTTAATTTTGTGTTATTATTTGCCTGTTGGGCATTCTGTTATGACTGTTCTACAAACACCTCAAATTTAACATTGAAATAGAATTTCCTCCCTCCACCTCTATAAGGTTAGGCTATTTTTTCCCCTAAAAGATAATGAAAATGTCCTTGATATCTAATTGGTCAAGGGGCATAGGACTAAAACTATTGATATATCTTCCTGGTCACCTAAATTGCAAAAGTGAGAGTGAGACAGAGAGAGACAGTCAGAGAGTTTGTGGGGAGGCTTCTCAAATATTTCTTGAGATGTACTTTTTAAAAACCCTTATTTTCTGTCTTAGAATCAATATTGTGTATTGGTTCCAAGGCAGAATAGCAGAAAGGGCAATAAGGGTTATGTGACTTGCCCAGGGTCACAGTTAGTGTCTGAGGCCAGATTTGAACCTAGGATCTTCCATCTTTCAATCCACTAAGCCACTTAGCTGTCCCTTTGATATTGTAAGAAGTGGGGGTATCAGATAGATAGGGTGTGCTCTGATAACCCCCTTTGGCTGAATGGATGTGGACCAAAACTACCCACTCTACCCCTCCTTACTGGGAGGTCTCTTGGGGCTGTAACTTGTGAGGTGGTTCCTCAAAATGGATGTGCTGGGGCAGAAAGGATAGAAGGAGATGTTGGGAGTTGGATGAGACCCTAATGGCCCCCTCAATTACCCAGAGCCGGGTTATTTGGGGATAAGCCTCCCCCTACCCCACACAGACTGCCCACCAATATGGAGTGTTATCGTCCTTCCACCCTGCTAGCCCTGAGATGATGCCTCCCTCCTAGAAGTCACTATTCAAACACTTTATTAAAATATCTCAACAGAGATTTATTCAGTAACAGGATATTCAGAGATAAAAGGAAGGGATTTCAGGGAAGAGGGTGAGGATAAAATATGATGGTCTATTTCTCAGTCTTTCCCAGGGCTGAGCAGTAACTGAATTTCTTCTGTAGCTTTTTAGTCAGTTAACTCTCAGGCCCCAGTAAAACTCCTATCCTAAAAGATCACAAATAGCTAGAGAAGGAATGTAACATCAAGTTCTCAAGCAAGGCTATTTAGCCCTCCAAAGGCCGGCTCCCTCCCACTGGAGTCCCAGGTTCCTTGGTAAACTGAGGAATCTACAATATTGTCTTCTCATATGTTTACTGATGATATAGATTCAGTTAGATTGGCTATGGCAGCTGATGGTCTGGTAAAATCTCAGATTTTGCTCTTTGAAATGTTCAAAGTCCCATGGAGATTCCGCTTCCCACCTCCCTGCCTTTCCCAAAGGTCCAGAGAGCTGAGCACGACTGTTGGTTTCCTCATCCCAGAATTCTCTCCTCACACCAACTGTCATTTCTCCAGGGTTCCTCAGAATTCCTTCAGAGGCTTTTCACAATGCATGCTTGCTTGGCTTTTTGCTTAGTTTCATCCAATCTGTTACAATATGTACTTCTGACTGCCAAGGAACCATGGTAAATACAGAGACAGGAAAGCTGTTTTTGAATCAATACTGCATCCTTGATAAATATTCTTTACATACTATAGTTAAGTAAAACTTTTGTAAACTGATTCACAATTCATATGTATATCTCATTTCACTTCAATGACCTTTTTTCAGTCCTCATTCTCCTTGACCTCTCTACAGTCTTTGACACTGTTGATCACTCTCTCCTCCTTTATACTCTCTTCTCTCTAGATTTTTGGGATACCATTCTTTCCTGGTTCTCTATATGTCTGACTGATCCTTCTCTGCCTCTTTTGCTGAATCTTCCTCCAGATCTCACCCTATATCCATAGGTGTCCTTCAGAATTCTCTTCCCCTTCTATACTACTACACTTGGTGATTTTATTAGCTCCCATGGATTTAATTATCATTTATGCTGATGATTCTGAAATCTACCTATTCTGCCTCAAACTCTCTCCTGACCTCCAATCTTGCATCTCCAACTACCTTTCAGATATCTGGAACTGGATGTCTAGTAGACATTTTAAACTCAGTATATCAAAACAGAACTCCATTACCTTTTCACTTTAACTGCTCCCACCCCACCCCTACCTTCCACACCACCACCCTTTAGGTTGTGTATCAGCATCAGCTAAATATTTCCCATCCCTTATCTCTAAGCTTTTGTTAAGAGCTGCCAATTTTACCTGGCCTATTAAATTCCTCCCAGAAACCCATCTCTTATAAAAGAACAATGTTGGGGAGGGGTTAGTGAGGAAAATTTCAGTAACTCTGATCTATATTGAAGAAAGTCAGATGTTATGTATGCATACTCTAATTGTGTGACACTGACCTTTTTATTGTTCCACAAACAAGACACTTCATCTCTTGGCTCTCCATGCCTGAAACACTCTCCTTCCTCATCTCTGTCTCTTGACTTCCTTGGCTTCCTTGAAAATACCAGTTAAAATTTCATCTTTTACAGGAAGCTTTTCTCAACAACTCTTAATTCTAATCTTTTCTCTCTATGAATTAATTCCTATTTATCTTATATAGACCATTTTTGCATATATTTGTTCTCTTCCTTGTTAGGTTGTAAATTCTTGAAGGAATTGCCTTTTTTTGGTATCTGCACAGTGCCTGGCACATAGTAGGCACTAAAATATCTATTGATTAATTGTTTAATTGTTGATATGAGGAAGTTAAGCATTTCAAAATCATTTTAATGCCTAATGAAAATCATTCTCCTAAAAGCTCAAATGAAAATTAAAAGCAATGCTAAGAACTGAAAAAGAATTATGTTAAAATAGCCTAAATAATGCTCAAGAAATAAGCAAGGACTTTCAAATGGACCTATGTGCTAGAGGGGTTAGTTTCAATTTCTGTGCAGTGCTGAGTGGCTTTCTTGAGGTTGAAAGAATGGCACTAAGTTGTTAATGGGTTGGAACCACATTTTCCTTTAGTGAATAGGTAAGTTGCCTGTCCTTTCTAAGGGTTGGGCTTGGGTTCAATTGTTTTAGATTATGACTTCCTTTATTCCTGTCTAGCAGAAAACAAAGCCTGTAGCCAGAAGCTGAGTTCTAGAGATTTGGTTCTAGGAGGGTTAGACAAAGCCTCTAGCCTGAGGCAGTCGGGAGTGTCTTTCAGAGGCTAAGTTTGGGAAAGCTCTCTTCCCTTTTAAAAGTCTGAAGGATCTTTTTCTTTTCTCCTTCTCCCTGAGGCTAAAACCCGCTAAAGCTATGTGCTTTCTTCTTTGGGCAAAAGGGCTGCTAAATTCTAGCTGGCCCCACCAAGCTTTAGCTTCTACCTTAAGATTTTAAAACTAGAAACACGTGGAGTTTTGAAACAAAAAGTAGAAAACAAGGCTAAGACCTAATTTTAGCCTAAAAAATTTACTCTCCCTACTAATATGCTGAGTCTAGTGCCTTCTGCTTTGGTGAGGAGCAGAGCTGCTTCTAAACCTTCTAGGTGTGTCTCTGGGCTATCTGAGAAACAAAACAGTCTGCTAGTCCCCAGTAAGGCAACTGAAAAACAGGATTCCTTTCCAGGTGAAACTAAGGGTCAGCTAATTGGGTTATTTGTTCCCTAAGGCAAGGGGTTAAGGTTAGGGTCAGGGCCCTGCAGCCAAGGTTAAAGCAGCTGCTTTTCTAATGTATTTTAAAAGGCTAAAGGAAAGAAAATGTTTGATCTCACCAGTCTGGCAGCTTTATATCAATCACAGATCCAAAACGAGCTGTGAAAAGGCTAACTTAGGGGATAGTAATAAAAGTAAAGAAAAATTCAAGAAAATTTAGGAATATTAAGGGTATCTGAGATTGAATCATGGGTCGCCAACTGTAATAGGGAAAAATTAGATATTATATAGATATATATTTTAAGGTGTGGTCGCCAGGAATCAATAATTCAGATTGATTCCATAATTAAAATAGACCCAAGTCAGGATTGGTTTTATGGTAATTTATTTACAATTAGGAAGGTAGAAGGTAGGGAAATAGAGAGAGAGAGAGAGGCTGGCCCAGGCCGGCAGAGGCCCGGACGAAGAGAGGGTTAAAAGGCTAATTAAACTAGGCTACAAGCCACAAGGCCTTAGCAATCAGAGTGACAAGAAACCTACTTGAGGTAGAGAGTCTGTAAATGCCAAGGTAGGCCCAAGGAAGTCAGCCTAACTTACCCACGTGACAATTCAGAGGGGAAGCTGCCTGAGGTCTCAGCAGAGATCCTTCAGTACCAAGTTCAAAGCCTGAACTGCCTCAACAGGAAGTTACCATCATACTTGAAGAGATAGTGTCTTTCGTCACTTCCTGGGCATCTACCTCTAATTCAGGTGGACAAATGACAGCCTCTACACTATTTTGGACTGCCCAAAGGGCAGTCCCTTGTTCTTGATTTGTTACTTATTGACACGTGTGGGTAACTCATTTCCCCTCCTCACTAAGGGAGGTGGGGATGACATTATCTCTGGTGGCTAGAGTTTTAACTATGAATGGGCTTGAGCTAATTCCATTTACACAGAAGGTAGTTTTGTTTGTAGATCTGTATTGTTTAGAGATTGACTGGGATACTGCATATAAGGTATTTTCACTGTGCTCACAGCCTGATTATAGTCAGTATGGAGTATTCAGCAAAGAAACACCCTGCTCCCTGAGGTTAGAGATGAGCTAGTTGAAAAGAAGTAATTCTTACCTCTTTCAAGCCACTCAGCTCCCTCAAAGAGTGAATTTGTCAAGCTGGGTGTCCTACTTTTTATGCCCACATTCTTAAATACTCCAACTGCCCCCTCTCCCGGAGTTCTGGGGGGGTACTGTGGAATTCTGTGAGGCAGTTCACCCCACTTAAGATTATGCATGTTACAGTAATCCCAGTTTTCTTGTACATAGAATTTCAACTGGAAATTCTGCAGGCATCTTGCACACTTTATCTTTCTCTACTCTGTGTAACTAAATCTATGCTCTCTGTTTTCAGCAACATAAAAAAATCTATCCCTATGCTTTATTCTAGCTTTCTACCACTATCTATGCTCTAGGAAGGGTAAGGGAAGTAATTCCAGGGAAGGATAAAATTTGCATGTAATACAGGCATGATAATACATGAAACAAAATAACACAGGTGTGCAACAATAAACTTTTCTAACACTGTATAACTCTGCAAAACAGCAATAAATATAAGCTAAAGTAACCATATCTAAGGAATGCAATAAAATATCCCTGTAAACACAACAAAATGTAAATCTGCAAAGGTACATTGAAGTTATATCTTAACTTGCTGTCATTCATATTAAAACAAAACTATTACAATAGTCTATAGCAGTGATTCCTAAAGTGGGTGCCACTGCCCCCTGGTGGGTGCTGCAGCAATCCAGGGGGAGCAGTGATGGCCACAGGTGCATTTAGGGGCAGTGAATAACTGTAAGGGGGTGGTGATAGTATTTGACAGGGGGCACTAAGTAATATTTTTTCTGGAAAGGGGGCTGTAGGCCAAAAAATTTGGGAACCACTGGTCTATAGTTCTGCCATATAAGCAGAGTGCTTCTCATGCAATCTATCATTCTAACTATATAATTAACTAATCCTAAATTTTTTGTTAATATCTCTTAATCAAGCTATACTGATAGTGTTAAAATCCTAAGCTCTAAGTTATTAATAATGTTAAGGTTATCCTGTTAGTAATAATTATGTACATTGCTATGTATGATTACTTATTCTTACTTCTATTATCTCTTTTCCTAATCTAACTCCTTATTTCAAAGGTCCCTATATCTACCTTTCCTTAAGTTTGTTAAAATTCTAAACTATATATGTGTTAGTAATTATAATACAAATGTACACATATATACAATGCATATATACACTATTAAACTTTGTACAAACAAGAGTTCAATTGATGTCAATCAAATCAAGAAAATTAATGGATCTTTTTGATATGATGGAGATCATATGATACTCTTCCACTATTACAGATATGTACATGTAATATTTACATATGATATATAGACTCATTTATCTACACAAGTCCCATGTTAAGAAGTGAAAAATTTTTGTGCTGTGTCTTATGTACTGATATTTCCTAATGCATGCAAATACTCACATCTACTGCCTGGATCCTTTGTCAGCACTGGAGAATCACAATTCTCATCCTGTACCTATGTGTAGTCTGGCATTCAGCCTACTATATGATGTTCAATTTGTGCATTGTATAGTTGTGTAACCAATACTATAACCTTAAATTATTTTCTCCTTCCAGTCCCCTTCCTGCAATATATTTAATAAAGTTTTCAGTTCCCTTGTGATTGTCCTTTCCTTTGTGCCCCTCATGCCATAGGTCACTGCAGCTTGTAACTGTTGTGTACTTCAGTTTTTCATCTGTACTGCATGTATACTTGACTGTTGTCTCATATCTTGTCTGGAGGTTGGCTTGTCACCTTCTTATTCAGGAACAGCAGAGCTTGTGTAATTGTGTTGATTATGTTACATAATTTTTATGTTGCATTGATTTTTGGATTTCTTAGATTTTGGGATCTTGGGATTGATTTCAGTTAGTTTAATCTTCATTTGTGTTTTCTGCATTCTGTGGATCTGGTTATGTATTTATTTGATGCTGATTTAAATTAGTTGTGATTTCTGGGTGTTCTTCATTTATAGTGTGTTCTTTTGCTGGCTTCACATGGGTGATGTGAACTATATCTCCTGGTTTAAGTTGATGTAAGCTAAAATCCAAAGGAACTCTCTGACTTAAAAGTCCAAGTCTGTGCCATTCATCTAATCTTTTCTTCAAAGCCTTCATGTACCTAAACAGCTGGCATTCAGCTCCAAGGTGTGACAAATGCACTGATTTTTGAGGTGATCCATGCCATGGTGGGTGCCCATATAGAAGTTCAAATGGTGATAAATGGGTGTCACTACTAGGTTGACTCCTCAGGTAAAAGAGAACAATGGGGAATGCTTGTACCCATTTGAGATGGCTTTCTGCCCACACTTTCCCAATCAATGTTTTAATTTGTTTATTATGACATTCAATTTGCCCCAATGATTGGGGGTGATAAACACTATTAAGACTCCTTTTTATTCCTAGGGATTTATAAATATCATGAAGAATATTTTGGGAAAAATGTGACCCATGGTCTGAGTCAATTCTGGCTGGTATTGAAAATCTTGGGACTATGTCTCTCAGAAGTGTTTTCACCACAAAGGCATCATTGTTCTTCTTTGCTGGGAACACTTCTGGCTATCGAGTCAACCTACCAATGATGACTAGAGCATATTTGTACCCTTGGCATTTGGGCATGGATATATAATCAATCTACAAGCATTCAAATGGGGTATGGACTAGTTGTCTCCTGCCAAGCCCTTTAATCCTGATTGATTGAATTGCAAGCATATCTTGCATTTCTGGCATACCCTTATGGTACATGTTGATATTTCCACAGCTGTCTAGTGTCTTCTTATAGAATTGGTCAAGGCCTGAGTTCCATAATGCCCTTTTTCATGCAATGCATTGCACAGGGTGTTATACATAGATCTTGGTAGAATGGGTTTGCCTGCATTTGAAAACAAGATGCTTCTCACTAGTTTGACCCCTCGATGTTCTCTCCAGTGTTCCACTTCCCTTGGGGAGTATGCTTGTTTCAGATCTGTCTCATCTACCAAGGAGAAGTTTAGCATATGAATGGGTCCAAATAGGGCTCCATGTCTGACTGTATGTTGGCCCTGTGGTTTTTTAATGACACAGAATCTGTCCCCTTTTGATGAGCTTGCAATACATCACTGCAACTTCTTTGGGCAATTGGATGGCTTCCAGGAGTTGGTTTATAATGCTCCCATAGGCTATTTCCTTTCCACCAGTGGTTACAAAGCCATGGTATTCCAGATTTGACCTGTGCAATGTACTACATTGAAAGCATATTTGCTATCAGTATAAACATTGACCCCTTTGTCTTTGCCAATCTGGAGTGCTCTGGCCAGGTCGAGGATTTTGGCACCTTGTGCACTCATAGACTTTGGTAGAGCTGCATATCACAGAATCTTATCTTGAGTCACAACAGCTGCACCTGTGAATTTTTCTCCATCTACCACATACGAAGAATGATTAGTAAATAGTGTCAAATCTGGTTTGACCAAAGGGATGTCAGTCAGGTATTCTCTAGTCTTTTGCACTATTTCTAAGGTGTCTTCACAATTATGGATGGATTCCCCTTCTAGTGGTACATCTGGCATTAGTGTGGCTGGCATAATCTCCTTGCAACAATGAAAAGTCAGGTTCTCATTGCCCAGCAACACAATCTGATATTGGGATAGTTGCTGATATGTAAAAACTTGCAGATTGCTGTTTCTAAAGATGATCTCTATTTGGTGAGGTGAATACAGCATAATCCTGCATTCCAATACTAGATCAGATGATTTTTTGACCATTAGGGCAGCAATTCCTCTCATACATGGTGGCACTCCTTGAGCCACAACATCTAAGTGAGAGCTATAGTAAACAATAGGTCTGAATTGATCTCCTAGAGTTTACATCAATACAGCACTAGCTATTCCCTTGTCCTCATGCACAAACAGGTGAAATGGGTTTGCATGGTTGGCGATTTCAAGGGCAGTGCTTGTCAATACAGCTGTTTTAAGTTTTTCAATTGCATGCTTGTGCTCCCATGTCAGTATCAATAGTTCTGAGACAGTGTTCCTAGTCAAGTCTGTCGGAGGTTTAGAGATCAGACTATAGCCTGGAATCCACTGCCTCCAGAAACCCGATTCCTAAAATTGTATGGAGCTGCTTCTTGGTCTTAGGCATGCTCAGCTTCTGTATGTCTGCAACTCTCTTTTGGGAGATCCTTCTTGAGCCTTTTTCCAATTCAAAGCCAAGGTATTCAACTTTCTGAATTACCCATTGCAATTTGGCTTTTGAGACCTTGTGTCCTCTTTTGCATAGCTCTTGTAACAGGTATTTACTGTCCCTCTGACATACACAAGCATTCGGTGACATAAGCAAAAGATCATCAACATAATGCACGAGTTTACTCTAAGTGAAAATGATTGATTCAAGGTTTCTCTGCAGGATTTTGCAAAAAATATTTGCACTTTCTGAAAAACCCTGTGGAATTCTGGTCCAACAGATTTGTTTCCCTTCCCAGGAGAATGCAAAAATCTTCTGACTGGACTCATGGAGGGGCATTGTAAAATAGGAGTAGAACAAATCCACCACAGTGAACCATGTTGCATTGTTGGGAATCTCAGCTGTGATGTTGGCTGGACTTGGCACTACTGCATGGTCCTTCTTAAAGCTGTTGACTGCCCACAAATCTTGCACAAATTGCCACTGTGTTGCCATTTGCATCTTTTTTTGGCTTTTTTTTATAGGCATTATAGGTGTGTTATACTCATATATAGTGTAGACCAGAATGCCCTGCTCCAGGAGGCTCTGGATGATATGCCTGATACCCTCTGTGGCTTCTTTATTCAATCTGTATTGAGGGATTCTAAGTGGAGTACCCTCTTTCACCTCGATCTTGACAGGTGTTGCAGATTTTTAAATCCCTATGTCAGTAGAATGCTTTGCCCAAACTGCTTCTGGGATATCTTCAGGGATTTCAAAGATACTCCCCATATGATGTTCTTCCTCTTCACCCTCCACTTGCCCCAAGTTACAGCAAGGGATGGTGCTTGAGTGACTGGGTAAATGTAGGAATATTTGGCCTCACTTGTCACATTGAATAGTTGCACCTAATTTACAGAGAATATCTCTCCCTAAGAGATTGGATGAACATTCAGGTATCAATAAAAATGAGTCTTCCAAACTCAATGGGCCTATTTTTACCATTTTTGACCTTAGCTTGGGCACCAACTCCATTTGCCCTGTGGCTCCTTTAACTCTCACAGACCCCATTAAAATGCAGTCTTCTGGTGCTGATTTTAACACAGATCTGGTCATGCCAGTATCAATCAGAGCTGGGTAGATTTGTTCCCCCATTTTCACCAAGACTAAGGGTTCTTTGACTTTAGCAGATTGATTGACAGGTATCAGAGGTGCCTCTGTGTCAGTGCAATGTAAGTCCCAATCATTTTGCTCTTGGACTTCTGTTTGTACTGGCTCAGGACTCTTTGGTTGTAATCGTAGTATGTCCCCTTTAAATTTGGCTGTTTGGATTCTCCATGCTTCTGATGTTGATGGGCCTATCAGTGTCATTCTGTATCTCCCTTGTCTCAGACCATAAGTAAGGTATTGCTCTTCCCTGAATACACTTTGCCTAGTTTGTGCAAAGTTAGATTCAGAAGAGGTATGCATTAAAGGAAATTCTTCTGAATTGGGAACGTGTTGTTGATTCATGATCACATCCCAATCCTGTGAGTCCATGCTTCTTTCTTGTGCCTAACCCATAAACCCCATGTCAGTAGCAGGAAACTTAACATCAGTTGTACTCTTCATAGGAAACAAAGTTACTGTTTCAGATTTCATCTTTTTTCCTCTTTGTGTCATTATGTTTCTCTCTTGGGTACTGACAGCTCTTGAATTGAATTCCTTTAAATGCATTGACTCAGAATTTACTCCAAAGGCAGCTCTCTTTGGAGTTCCACAGGCTTGAAAAAGTGATATGTTATGATTTAAATCTCCCTGCAAAGCTGATCTTGGTAAGAATTCCTCAGTTGTTGGATCCAGCTGCAGGGTCTCTTTGCTATTGCAGCAGCTAGACTTTTCACTTTTTCTTTCAGCTTCTCTAGCTACTAAAGGAGAAAAGTTTGTGCCTATGTCTGAGAACTTTGCACTTTCCTTCCCAATGGTCTGCAGGAGTTTATCTCCCTTATTGACAATGTCTGTCTCCATGAGATCCTTATTAGAATACCTAGTTAAATTCAGTTCTTTTGTTGTTCTGCCTTGCTGTACTATTGAATGAGTCAAATGATCCACAGTCTTAATAGTTATTGATGTTTCAGATTGTAGCTTGTGTGGTATAGATGTGTTCAATGATAGTAAAGGTTGAATATTAGTATTTGATGTTTTCAATGGTGTATCTTTTCCAATACTACCAGAATTGATTAGTGCTACTTTCATTAAACTTAAGTCAAGATTTTGTATAGGCGTAAATGCTTTTCTATCATCAATTCTTAAATCACTGCTTTCCATTCCATAGATTCTCTTTCATTTCTATAATATCATTTTCCATCTGCAATTCTTCAGTCTTTTCCTTGTAATTATATTTCATATCAGCCAGCCCGTAACTTATTACTGCATTTCCCAGTTCTTCTTTTATACTTTTTCCTGCCTTATCATTACCATACCCCATGTCTTTTGCTTCAATAATCAATGCTGCTTCCTCGGTTCATAAGCTAGTATGTGGTCTCTCTCCTTGGCTCTCATACTCTTCCATCTTAGATAAACTTGAGCAATTATTAAAATTGGAGCAGTTGTGGTCACAACATCTTGATTTTACACTATTACTATATCCATTGTTACTGTCCTTGTTGTTGTTATTGTTGTTGTATCTGGAATTGTAAAAAGTGTTTTTCCTGTTGTTATTGTTATAGTTGTTTCAGTTGTTAAAATTTATTTGTGATTTGTAGTGACAATCCCTAACAATGTGACCTAGTTTATGACACAAATAGCACCTCTTGGCATTGTTGTTGTTGCTATAGGATTGTCTTGGTCTACTCTGGCTTCTATGGTTTTGTGTTTGCATGTTCTTAATCTCTTCGATTTCTTTTGCTTTCTTTGCCTCCTTGAGCTGTTTTTTCAATTCACCAATGATGTTATCTCTTTCTTTGTCCTTATCATTATTTTTTGATTCCTTGGTCTCTATTTCTTTGGACTCATGCACATAAGAAGCAGTTTTTCTAAGATCTTCGATGGATAGGGATTCCCACTGTAGGCAATTTAAACAAAAGTATGTTGGAATGAGACTTGCACTGCCCTTCACAAATTGCCTTCTAATGTGCTGGATGTTATCTTCATTCATGTCCCTAAAGCCAAATATGGTCTCTCCTGCTTATACAAGTTTATCAAAGTATAGACTTGGGTGCTCATCATCCCCCCCTGCCTCAGTTTCTCAAATGAGCCCCATGCATTTGAACAACATACATGAATCCTCATTGCCTCCGCTAAATCCTCTCTACAATGTTTTAAATATGCCATTTTGGCATGGGTGACAGTTCAAGGTCCTGGTGTTGTTCTGACCAAGAGGCCAAGTTGGGGTTGCTCCTAGTCTCTGCAATGAACCTTGCCCTTTCACTAGGGGTGTACAGCTCAGTCAAAAGCAGCTCAACATCTTCAAAAGTTGGATTGTAAAGATGCACAGCCCTTTGAAACTCCTTTATCAACTTGTATGGATTTAAATAATACTGTGGGAACCTCCTCTTCAAGATCTCTAGGTCTCCCCCCAGAAAATGGTTTATGCCCCTTCACATGTAGAATCCCCAAGTCAGGTTGGACAACGGTCCTGTTTGTTATAGGCAAGATGGTTACAGCAGCAGCCTCAGCCCCTTTTGTCTCTTCTTCACTGTTTGTATCTTTGGCTTTATTTTTGGTATTGTTTTGGCTAATCCCTTCAATCAGCTCCAGTTGTAAAATGGTCTCAGCACGTAGTTCTTTGCCTGTCCTGATTTGCCTGTTTATCTCAATGAGTTGCTTCACCTGCTGTTTCAGTGTCTCAATAACTGGATTGGTATCCTCTGTCTTGCCAAAAGTGTGCCCAATTAACTTTCCCAGAACCCAATAAGCCTTAAACAGTGACACCAGTATTGCCCCTCCAGTTTGGTATGTATGCAAAAGCTTCCCCGATGGTTATAGTCAGCCATTGATATGAGTCATATATTCTAAACACCTCCATGAAAAATTGGGGTATTAAAATTACTCATTAGTTGTAAAATGCTTTCCAAAGAGTATATAATAAAATGGTACTGCTCCCTACTATGACCATCATCCTATTTTTATACCCACATTCTTAACCGCCTCAACTGCCCCCTCTCCTGAAGTTCTGGGAGGTACTGTGGAATTCTGTGAGGCAGTTTACCCCACTTAAGTTTATGCATGCTGCATATGTTGCAAATTTTGTAAATGTGCCATATGCCACTGAGAAGAAGGTATATGCTCTTCTGTTTCCATTCATTTTTCTACAGATATCTGTCATATTTAACTTATTTAAGATTCATTTCATCTTATTTACTTTTTTCTTATGTACTTTTTGGTTAGATTTATCTAGTTCTGAGAGGAATAGATTATTGTTTTTTTTATTTTTTTCTGCCCGTAACTCAGTTTTTCCTTTATATATCAAATCTTTTAATAATAATATAGTTTTCCCGTTTATCTCTTTTGATTATATTTATTTTAGCTTTAACTTTGCCAGAGATCATAATTCCTACCCCTGCTTTCCTTGTATCAGTGAAGGCTTAGTATATTCTGGTTCAACCCTTTCTTTTTACTCTATGTGTGTCTAATTTTTAGGCATGTTTCTCGACAAAAGCATATTGTTAGTTTTTTATTTTTCATCCATTCTGCTATTCATTTTTGTTTTATGGTTGAATTTATCCCATTCACATTCAGTGTCACAATTAATAGTTGTGTTTGCCCCTCCATTCTGTTTCTCTTCACTTTTTGTCTGTCTCATCCTTAGTTTTTGCTGTATCCCTCCTCAGATATACAGTTTCTTCTGTCTACTACCTCTTCAATTTGCATCCCTTCTTATCCTCTCCCTTTGATCTCCTAGTTCCAAATTGGCCCACTTTTCTAAGGGTCCCTCCTTTACCTTTTAATTTTTATTCTATCCACCTATCCAAAAGTCTCTTTTTTTATCCCCCTCCCCCCACAACTATATCCTTTCTTGATATGGGTTTGATTCTAAAATTACCTCCCTTATCTTGTCCTAAGAGTCCCTCCCTTATACCCTCACCTTATCCCTCACCCCATTTTTCTTGAAATGTAATCCCTTCTAGGTAACCCACCTTTTTCTTATACCCTTGTCCATATTTCTCTTAATCTAATTGTGCTTCTTCTCTTAGTCCCTCAGGCCCTTAAGAGACTTTTGATCAATCCCTTATCCTATCCCAATCACCCTTTTATCCCATCACTATTCTCTTGTTTCTTTGTATGTTAAAAAGATTTTTACCCTTCTAATTGTGTATGTTGTTCTCTCTTTATCCAAGATCTGATGAGAGTAGAGTTCTAGTACTACCAGCCTTCTGCCTTCTGCCTCCTTTTCTCCATGACTGTTCCCCCACTTATTCCTCTTATATTTTTCCTTGTTTTTCTTCATCCTCTCTCATTTGTTTTTAAGGTCTTTTTTTAAAGCTCTTCCAAAAGCTCTTTTTGAGCTTGTGGCAATTTATTGTTTGTTACCTTTGCTATTTTTGAAGTAGGTGTTTTTATTTCATGGTCCTCTGATTTTGAACCAAAGGCTTCTCTTTCCCCATATGTGTGCCCATAAGCCCTCAAGGTCCATCCCTACTGACCTTCCCCCTGACACCAGTATGGAGAAGGTAACAAAAGCTTTTGAGTATTTGAATTTCATATGAAGTACTGTTCCCCTTTCCTCCTACCCACATGTCATCCCTTCCCAAGGTGAGCCTCTCCCCCTGAGCTTCCCCCAGGCCCTTCATGAATTACAAATTGCTCAGGCCACCTCACAACCTTTCCTCCCTCTCCCCCACACCCAGTTTTGAAATATATATTTGTATATTTTTTTAAATCCAAAATTTTTTTAAAGCTATGATGGGTTATATCATATGGGAAGCGCGTGGCAGGGCAGTGGCTCTCAGGAAGTCAAGCTCCTGCTTGGAAAAAAAAAATTAAAGTTATTTGCTTGTGGGTCAAAAAAATAGTTATCAATAATTGCTTTCTTTTTCCTTTGGTTGCTCTTTAAAAAAAATTTAGCAGCCAAGCCAATAGACTTGATTATTGCATTTTTGCTGGAATCCCAGGGTTGCTTATGTTAATGCATATTATCTTAGGTGTCAGGAATTTTTTTTGTATGTTTTTGTTTTTTCCTGCATCCTATTTAGTTATTGCCAATTTTTATAGCCAGTCTGATGTAATCCCAGTCCACTACCATTTGGGGCTCAATCTATCTTCTTATTAGGTCTAATTATCAGGTCTATGCATATGATTTATATATCCAACTCAAGTTTTTCTATTGAAATCCGGTCTGTCCCTATTTATTATACATCTCAATATCTCAAATTCAACATGTCCAAAACTGGAGTCATCTTTCCCCCAAACCCAGCACTCCCTACAAGCTTTATTATTTCTGTCAAAGGTACCACCATTTTCTCTATCCCCTAAGGTCACACTCTTGGAGCTATTTTCCTCATTCTCCTTTACTTCATATGTCCATTCACTTGCCAAATCTTATTGTTTCTACCTCCAATGACTTTCTTGAATCCATCATCATTTTTCTACTCACATTACTACCACCTTAATTCTAACTTCTCACTTCAACTATAATAGTAACCTTCTAATTGATATCTTTGTCTCAAGTGGCTCTTTTTCCTCATGTATCCACACTGCAACTAAAGTGATTTTCCTCTAAGATCACATCATAGTTCTTAAGTAATATTGTTTTCCTTTATAATCTTGAGTGGAACTGGAGACAGTGAGTTTTGGTAGGGTCTCTTACTTGCTTGAATCCTTGCTTATAATTAATTTTAATTCATCAATTTTTCTCCAGTCTTCTGCCATATGCCAGGCTCTATGTTAATGATGGAATTTCAAAGACAAAAACCAAAACAGTCCCTGCCTCTAAGGAGTTTATATTCTATTGGGAGATGGAAGGGGAAATGTGTATATTTAAGTAAATATAAAATATACAAAAGTAACTACAAAACATTTTTGACAGGGGATATAACCCTAATTTGGGGGGGGGGGGAGAAGAGAAGCAAGAAAAGCCTGCTATTCAGTAGGCAGTAAAGGGTCATGCTTTGAAGAAAACTAAGGATTGTGTGGGTATCAAGGTCATTCTTGTATATAAAGTAGGGAGATAAAAGCCATAAAGTAGGACCTTTTGACAGGAATATAGATTGTATGAAGGAGAGTAATGTGTGATTAGTTTGAAGAAAGTTTGCAGCCAAATTGTAAAGAGCTTCACATGCTGGATTACTATAGGTAGTACAAAGTCATTGAGGACTTTTAAACAGAGAAGTGAAATGTTCTGATGTTTACTTTATGAATTTCAGTTTGGCAGAATGTGTTCATGGTTTAGAGGGAGAAAGGACTAGAGTCAGGGAGACTAATTTGGAGGTTCTTGCAATTGCCTAGTTGAGAGGTGATGAGATCCAGAGCTAGGATAATGTCCAAGTGAGGTGAAGAGAATGGTTACAAGAGATGCTGTGGAGATCTATTTGGCAGGAGTTGGCAATTGCAAAAAAGTATATATTGACCACAACATTGTTCCATTCACTCCAGGATAGATGCAAAATGGTATAGTGTTCCTGTGTATGTATTTCCAGAGGATGAGTCCTATACAGTCCAACCTTGAGGGAAACTATATCACCTAGAATGAATCTACCCAAATGCCAATAGTAGTGTGGTCTCCATCTTTGGGGTCTAAATCTCTTCAGTGAATTGAGATGTCATTTTTCTAATAAAATGGATATATATACAATATAATAAAAAATACAAAATGACTTCCTAAGAGAAAATAAATATTATTTGTAGGTACTTATCTGACATAAACATACCTCCATGATGAAAATTGGGACATAGTAAAAATATTTTTTCTGAAGAAAATCTGTTGTTTTCTTAATGTTAAGTGAAAGTTACAAAGAAATCTCTGGTGAATAAAAATTATTAACTTCTCTTCCTGCTGATACTTTTGTCCCAACTTAATCTAAATGGACAGCATCAAGGTTTGCCTTTGAAACCTCCTTTAATATCTCAACTTCTATATCCTTTAACTGACTAGGTACTGGATTTATCTAAATGGTTTTCCTCCCTGCTGTTGATAAAGTAAAACCTGTGTGATTGCTGATGAACATAAATTTCTAATTTAAAATTATAATTGAGAAGAGAACACTTCTTTTCCTGTTCTCGAGATGTGGGGACAGATCTGTGATTTAATCCATTTAAAGAATGCTAAATGTTGGAAATACCCACTTTCAATATGTATATTTGCAACTTATCTACAGCTTAAAAATTGTGTTTCCAATAATACATTTGTGAATAAATATCTGTATCCATATCATCTAGATCCATGTATTCTCAGAAGATTTCATAGAAGCTTTTAGGAAAAAAATTTTAAAACAATTTTAACTTTCATTATTTAAAAAAAATACATTTGAATCAGTTTACTCATTAATGTTTTATTCATTTGTAACATTTAAACTCTTAACATGTTTAAAGTCATATATTTCAGGCATAATAACCTGAAAAATATGTTACTTTTGGAATATTTTCAAAGTATCATAGAATAATTTATAAACTTGCATTCTGTTTAAAAAATTATGTTATTATAAAAGCATGTGAAATTTTACTTGTGAATATTTTAATAATAGAACTTGAATAATTTATGTAGTGATAGTTTCCTAATCAGTTAACTTTTCATAAAAAGTTCTAGTTACAGAGTAAGAAGTCAGGGGAGAGTTAGCCAGGTTTTCTCTATAGGGTCAATTCCTAAGAAAATATATCTTTGAAAACTGACTTGTAAATAGGTGAAATGTATTGAGCAGTATCTATTATTGTTACTTAATACTTTCAAGAAATGACAGACTTATAAAGCCTATTGATTGAACATCACCACATACTATTTATCTATATCAAAAGTACATTAGACAATGAGTAATATATTTTCTTTATTTTCCTTTGCTGAGCATCTTTCTCTGGCATTTCATGATCTTGCCGTCTCATCGTGATAGTGATAATAGATGCCATTAGTTTTTAGCATGGCACTTTAGTTAGATACTCCCAAATTTGTATATACTAAACTTGGAAACCATTCCTATTCCTTTTTTTTATCTTAGACTTTTGAATGTAGACTGCTGACTGCCACTTTTGACCATAATCAGAGGATTGACAAGGAAATGTTTTAGAATATTTTGGAGATGTTTTCCCATCAACAGCTATGTGACATTTGTTCTAATGTCTTATGCTATTGATAACGACTTGACATAGTTTAATAGTTTATATTATGCAATGCAAAAGAGCAGTGGGAGATTATACCATTTAATTCTTTCTAAATCTATAAAAAGGTTCTTGCCTATTAATCTGTAAACTTCTTGAGTGAAGGGACTGTTTTGTGTTTTGCATTTCCTTGTATTCCCAGTCCTTTGCTTATTGATTATTTGCTTCAAGCTGTGTTTGTTTTACTTGTATATCCATTTTTGTTTTACCTGATAACATGTCTAAAAAGAAAATATTAACTAGGTCCTTAAAATTATGGTGGCTCATATATTTCTTTATTTACATTTTTAAAGTCTTTTTAAAAAATTGAACTATCTTTTGTTATTATTAAAAATGATGAAGGCAGATATTAAAAGGGAGAATAATATTTTAATAAAAGCCATGCTGATAGAGATAAATCATTAGACCACACGCCTGTAAGTATTCAAACTGCCGCCTCAGTCATTTTACCTTTCATATCTTCCCGCGCCCAGGTCACTAAAGAGGAAGTTCAAAACCATCTCCCAATATTTAAAGCCATTCCTCACCTTGAAGACTTCATCTAAAACAGGAAACCCATTGGACCACGGGAAATGTAGTTCCAAGGTCCCCCACATGTCCACAGGAAGTTTGTGAAACACTATATTGATACATATATTGAGGCTCAATCCTTCCAAATAGAACTCCAGTATTTTTAAATAACACATTACCCCCCTGAGATCTGGCGAGAAAGACTGATCTTTTTCGGTGGATCTTAAACCAAAAGAAAAGAGGATACAAGCTAACCGCATTGACAAAAAGCCAATTTGGGGCAGTCCCCTATTGGCATAAGAGTATACATTCAAAACAAATGTATTCAACTCCCCATAGTTCAAATCAACTGCATCCCAAAGTTCAAATTTGGTCTTCATGGTCCAATGAAGGGTCTTTAGGCATCTTTTGGTGCCTCCACCAAACAGGTTCATCGTCTGGATTCTGGGGAGATGACAAAATCCTTATCCTGAAATTACTCTCAAAGAATTTAAACTTTACATTATAGATTATAAAACATACATTTTCTTCTGAGAATTATACATTACCCCCC
This sequence comes from Gracilinanus agilis, assembly GCF_016433145.1. NCBI lineage: Eukaryota > Metazoa > Chordata > Mammalia > Didelphimorphia > Didelphidae > Gracilinanus > Gracilinanus agilis. The sequence goes on along the minus strand of NC_058130.1, from coordinate 309,643,147 downwards.
CTGAGATTACTCCTAAAGGAGTAAAAATTGACTTGCAATATAAATTATAATTCAGACATTATGATTATAAAAAACTTAACACACACCCCCCTGAGGGAAATTTTAAATAACACATTACTCCCCTGAAAAGGGTACCTCAGGTCAGATAAGGATGTGTGGCTGAGTCACGGGGGTGTATGAAATCAATTGGCAAAAGAAGTAATAAAAAAAATAAAAAAATAAAATTCAAAAAAAAGGAGAAAAAATTAACTTGTGAATGAATTGTAAGGTGTGCAAAAAATGTAGGGAAAATAAACTTATAACAAGCCTTTGAATCAAGGCCCAATTAAAGTGATCTAAGCAGTTTGCTATTACCCATTCAGGGCCAGCATTTATAGAAAATTACCATTCTCTCTATATAAGAGAAATAAGGGGAATGTCTCTCCCTGGTCTAATTGCCTTCAACTTCTCAGGGAATGAGCTAATAAATAACCAATCTTAGGTGCTTAATTAGGAATTTAAGTTGAGGGGACCCATGTCCTCTAAAGTTTTAGAAAAGACTGGGACTCCAGAACTCACACCCCAATTTCAAGCCCTTCAGTGTAGTATTGGCATAGATCTTCTGCAATCCATGATCTGCTCCTTGGCAGATTCTCAGTCAGTCTCCCTGACCTTGTGGCTCTTGTTAGCATTTCTCCTGGAATCAGACAGAGAGGCATTAAATCACAGTCCCATATCTCAGGCTCTTCAGGTATGCATCATTATAGCAAACATATATTTGCATTAAGCTTATATCACTGTAAAATCAAAAAAAGGATAAATAATGATTATATATGTACTTCTAGTACAAGATGAGAAAAAATCAATTGCTCTAATTAAAAAAAAAAGATGTTTTAAAAATAAAAAAATATACATATATAGCTTAGAACTAGTGAAGGGATTTTTACCCAAAAATGAGATTCATTTTCTGTGAGTGTAAATGGGTTTTACAAAATAGCAGATTCACAATGCACATTCAAATAGAGTACCGTAATTTCTAATAACACATTTTAAAACAATAAACAATGATGTTTAAAAATCATATACTTGTTACAAATTTCAAACCTTGGCTAAGATATTTTCTCAACAAACTCTGTTACTACTTCCATATAAAAATCTGATATTAAAAAAAACCTTCTGGTCTAAATTATCCTCAGGAATTCTAGATCCTTCTGATAAAAGCAGGCTAAACCAGAGAGACTAACATCAAGTATACAGGAGCTCTCTTGGCTTCCTGTTAAAAAAAATGACAACAATTCTTCACAATAAAATATATAAAAGCTTATCCTTTAAGACAACAATTCTTTACAATAAATACATAAAAACCTTATCATTTATACAGAAGGATACTAGGCATCTAAAGTAAATTTTTAAAATTTAAAATTTAAAATAGACCTCTTATAAAATTACAATTTAAATCTCAAGGCAGGCATCAAGCTCTCCAAGGTTTTATACAATTACCAATATAGAATAAAACTTAAAAGGCGTGTGCTCCTATAAGATGTTCATAGATGGTACATATAACAGCATTGTTTTGATACAATAAATTAGGAAATACAATATACAGTTCTAATAGGTTTTTCCATCATTATTTGGGAGTTACAATAAAATCATAAACAGAATTAATCTAGCAGCCACAAACTTCATTAGCTTAAAATGATTCAGTGCAACAGGAAAATCAACGAAATAAACAAAATTAATTCACGAAACTAATCAGCAAAATGCAGTAAGATACAGAGTCTTTTCAAAACCCTTTCAGTTCTGAGGTTTTAAAATCCACCTCTGGTCCAATTTAAAGTTCAAATTCAGGGTCCTTATAATCAGTCTCTGCTCTTTAGTTCAAAGTTCTGAGCAGGTATGGGGTGAATTTCTTCCCCTGAGTTTCAGTTTAATAATCACAAAGTTTGAATAGGCCATGTGCCTGATGAGGAGTAATCACTAGCTCAAGGTGGAGGCGTGGGGTAGGGACTAGAGAAAAGCTTAGGTCTGTTTTTAGAAAATCCCACGCGTAGAGATTTGGGGGCGGGGGTGCCCTGTGGAGGGGAAGAATGGAGTAAAGCGTCTTTCAGGGTAAGGGTCAGTATTTAGAGAGCATGGAGGAGCAATACTTAACAAATTGGCAGTCTTTGGATAGGCAGTAAGTCAAAGTGGCCAGGGCTGTAGTGGAAGTGGCAGCTGGGGATTGGGGCTCGGAATTCTGGACTCAGAACAGGACGAGCAGCACCAGTGAGGCAGGATCAAGAGAAGCGGTCTGCTCTGGTGGGCTGGGAATTGGGCAAAGATCAGGGCAGGCAGGAACATGAGGCAGCAGTCAGTACTGGTGGGCCAGGCAGGAATGGAGTCCAGGACAGGAGTTAGGAAGATCGGCAGCAGAGGACAGCAGGAAACCCAGCATTCCATCACTGTCTGTAGGGGCCGCCAGGCCCAGGGCATTGAGCAAAAGAATTCGCAGCCCAGTGGCAATTAAAACCATTGTCTCTCTTCCCTGTAAAGCAGCCTGGAGGCTGGGGAGAATAGGGAGAGGATTGGGCGAGAAAAAAGAGTGTTTCTGAGACTGCGGGTCTCAGAGCCACATGGCATTTTAGTCTATCTGAAAAATTTAGAGTCTGTCTCCTCATGTGGTTGGCCAAATGTTATTATTAAAAATGATGAAGGCAGATATTAAAAGGGAGAATAATATTTTAATAAAAGCCATGCTGATAGAAATAAATCATTAGACCCGCACCCAGGTCACTAAAGAGGAAGTTCAAAACCATCTCCCAATATTTAAAGCCATTCCTCACCTTGAAGACTTCATCTAAAACAGGAAATCCGTTGGACCATGGGAAATGTAGTTCCAAGGTTCCCCACATGTCCACAGGAAGTTTGTGAAACACTATATTGATACATATATTGAGGCTCAATCCTTCCAAATAGAACCCCAGTACTTTTATTTTTTTTTATTTTTTTAATTTAAACATTTATTAATATTCATTTTTAACATGGTTAATGATTCATGCTCCTACTTTCCCCTTCACCCCCCGCATTCCTCCCACCCATGGCCGACACACATTTCCACTGGTTTTGTCATGTGTCCTTGATCAAGACCTATTTCCAAATTGTTGATAGTTGCATTGGTGTGGTAGTTTCTAGTCCACATCCCCAATCATGTCTGCCAGTACTTTTAAATAACACACTTTGTTCCCTCCACTGGGTGTGGAACTTGGGAGAAAAGGTCCATGATCTTATACCTTTCCTCACCAATCAAACACAGTTCTTGACTTGAGCCTGTTCTTTTACCAGGAAAAAGTATTGAATCTGAGATTCTGTGACAAAATTTCTAAGGCCAGTTCTATTACAGTTTGAATAAGCACTCATTTTATAAAGATATTTTCTTGGGACATAGCGTTGCTACTCCTTATTTCTGCTCTTAATATTTATAGTGAGTAAAATAAAATGAGGTGAAAGCATAATCTGTGGGAGGGCTAACAAAAGAAAAGTGCTACTACTTTTGTTCTTCTACCATCTTCTTTGAACTTCTGAGATCTTATCCTATGAATATTTGGTGGCTGCCATTTTGGTTGCAACTGCCTTTCCTTCTAATTTTTTCATTGCTCTGCCCAATTTAACTTTTCCATGACTCATAGAATTAAATAAAAAAGAGATTCTTCTCTATGTTCCTCTTATTTAAAAAGATTATATTCAGAATAGGATAAAGATAGAGGAAGAAGTTAGATCCTTGGGTCATATTATCTTCTATTTTATTGATTTACTGACATAGTTGATTCTTTTTTTCACCTAACTTACCTGGATCAAAATATATAGGAGAGTAATTGGGAGAAAGTAGAGGATACTTTCCTGCTTTCTTATCACTGACCCTTCTGACCTTAATAGTCCCATCAAAGAACTTCAGTATTGGGAAGAGCCTTGGAAGTCATTTAGTCCTTTTCTTGAATGAGAGACCAAATAACTGGGCACCCAGTTTTTACTTGAATATCTTCAGTGAGACAGAATGTATTACTTCCCAATACAATGAAACATTTTCAATTACCTGGGTGATCCAGATATTTAAAAAAATCTGTTAAATTGGATGTTTGACTTTACATCTGGATTATGACATTATGTTAACTATATCCTTTGCCAGGTCTATGATTTCTGAGTTGGAATCAAATGCTGTATAGAAATGAGCATATTTGCAATTAAACAACACTGTTTATTCACATGCTTTTCTGTACAAACTAATGGAACAGTCTAGCATTCAAAATCCCCTTCATTCTGGTTTCTGCATGTCTTTTCAGACTTCCTTTATCAGATTTCCCTTTACATACCCTATGCTTTAATTAGATTGCGTCTGGTTTTGTGCCTTTGCTCATGTTGTCTCCAATTCTTGGAGATATCTCCTTTTCTATTTCAACCTATTGACATTTTCCCATACATTCAGAGTCCAGCTTCTCTTAGAAGCCTTCCTTGTTCTGTCCTTCAATTTCTGTTAGAAATGACCCCTTTCTTTTTGTTTCTTCTCATGTCACTACTTTGCACTTAATATTTTCTAACTTGTATGATATGCATTTCTATTTATGAATAAAGTCGCATTGATAGCTATTCTTCTGATCTTGTTCCACAGGAAAGATTCAAAATTGGACATTTTTACACTTGTATATTAAAGAAGTACCAAGCTCTCCATAGATCTTAGTCTAGTGAAGCTGAAATGAACCACTTAACCATTCATCCAGTTTTTCATATTCAAAATCTTTGTATTATAGATTTAATTTTTCCTTTCCCATCACTTCTCATGTTCAGTTAACATGTCCTATTGCCTCTACTTCTTCATTATCTTTCAAATGCATTCCCTCCTACATAAACTTACTATTATCATTTTGGCATAATTACCACCTAGTTGGGTCATTACAGGGATCTCTTCTCACTTCCACTCTTATCCCTTTCTAGTCCATTTTTTCCATATTAATATTTGCCATGCATTATTGTAATCCTATCAATTTTTTACTCAGAAATCTTCAGAGACCTCAGTTAATAGCATGTCATCATTCTCTATCTTTCATGCCTTTGCGTGTTTTTTACACTATTTTCTATCCATCCTTTAAAGAACAATTCAAATACCATTTTTTGGGGGGAGGACTTCTCTCATCTTGTCCCAGAAATAATAATCTTTCCCCTTTGGGATTTCACATAGCACTTTGTTTTGAAGCTCTCTGAATCACATACATGTGCTTTTGCAATTATGTCTTTTTAAAAATTCTACTGGATTGTAATCTCCATTAGGGGCAGGTACTATGCCTTATATTTGAACTTTTATTTCCTCCCAGGACCTAGAAGAGTGCTCGAACATAGCATACCCTTAAAATATTTGTTGAGGGGGCAGCTGGGTAGCTCAGTGGATTGAGAGCCAGGCCTAGAGACAGGAGGTCCTAGGTTCAAATCCGGCCTCAGACACTTCCCAGCTGTGTGACCCTGGGCAAGTCACTTGACCCCCATTGCCTACCCTTACCAATCTTCCACCTATAAGTCAATGCACAGAAGTTAAGGGTTTAAAAATTAAAAAAAAATATTTGTTGAATTGAGGTAAATATTCCAATAAAATAAAAAAGGAATGTCAGAATGATAGCAAAACCAAAAATGTATAACTTATAGGAAATATATTTAAAAATAGATAACAATAATAATGAAAAGCTGGAACAATTTTCTATTTGTAAGGTGATTACAATAGAGCAAATACAATTACTATAGTTGTCAGATGAGAAAAAATTCGCTATTACATGAGGGATAAAAAACAGAAATACACTATACATAATAAAGAGAATGAAATATAATTTTAAACATATATTTTAAACATATATTGACAGTATGATATATTACAGTAATTGGAGGGCACTATAATGTCTCCTTTGGATAAATCTATAGGAGGAGAAAGAAGGAAAATATAGAACTGAAAAACAACTGGAGAAGTTAGACTTGAAAGATATATGGCATCTTCTGAATAAGAATATTAACGAATATACATTGTTTTTAGCCCCATATGATAGATAACCTTATATATTAGATCTTGTGTGAGGGCAAATAAATTTGTAATATAAAAAACAAAGAGTAAACATATCCTTTACTGACGATAAAATAATAGTAAGCAATAATAGGGCATATGCAAACGATATGTATGTAAATGGAGGGTGTGAATAACAAATGTGTCAAAGAACAAATTATAGAAATAAATAACCATACAAAAGAGAATAATGACAATGAATTAATATGCCATATTTTTGGAGTGGACATAAAATAGTTCTCAGAGGAAAAATCAAATCTTTGAAAATTTTCATAAACAAAAAAGAGCACTAATTATGCACCCCAGGCCAAAAATATATAAACAACCCCAGTATAAACACAAAATAATAAGTTTTCAGAATTAGAATATTAGATGAAATGAAGACAAAAGAATATAGAAATAATAAGCAAAAGCAAAAACTAATTTTTTTTATATTGAAAAGTCTAAGGAGGTTGAAAAACCTTTAGCTAACCTGACTAAAAGAGAGTATAATCAGATTATCAAAATAAAAAGTGAACAGTATGGATTCAGAATGGGAGGAAATAAAAAGAACTTAGAAACTTCTTCACATGATGATGTGATAGCAAAACCCAGAATGCAAAAGAAAATGATAGTTACCAGCAATAATATAAAATAACCAAATTAAATGAACATAAAAGATTTTAACACAATCAAGCATCATATATATGCAGCACAATAATAATCCAAGTACAGTAAGTTCCAAATGGATAAAAGACTCAAATATATCAACTATAGCCAAGAAAGAAATATCAGAACAAGAGCCATTTCCCAATAGAAATGAACAAATAGCTTTCAAATGAACTGAAAATTATTAGAAATCATATGGAAATTTGTTCTAAATCACTACGATAAGAGTAACAAAAATCAAAACCAACCTGAAATTACACATTATTCCTAGAAAATTGACAAAATGACAAAAGAGAAAACTAGCCAGTGTTAGGATTTGGGGAAGACATGCCTAAATTATTGGTGGAGCTGTGATTGGATTCAGTCATTTTGGAAGTATAAAATTTTCTGTTTGACCTTCATACAGATCATGCATGTTTAATTTGTTTGCTTCCTAATTTTTTAAGTCTTTTTATACTTTACACCCTACCACATATTCTTCAATCCAGAGGCACTGGCCTCCTTGCTTTTCTTTGTGTAAGACACTTCATCTCCAGACTCCAAAGATATTCACTGGCCAGAATTTTCTCCATTCTCTTTTCTACCTCTTGACTTCCTTTTAGTCCTCTCTAAAATCCCAGCTTCTACATAAAGCCCTTCCTGAACCCCTTGATGCTGTTGATTATCTCTAATTTATCTTGAATATATATCATTTGTTATAATTATTTACATTTTTTTCTCTCCCATTGGACTGTCAGTTAAGACAAGGGATTTTTTTTTTGCCTTTCTTTGCATTCATTCCCTGTTGGCAGGGTACCTACATATAGTAGTCACTTAATAAATTCAGGTGGATTGATTGACTGACAATTCATTTGCTTAGATATAAATATTTTAGTTAATAAATATTTTAGTTAAAGTGTTAAAATGAATAATTTTTAAAAGTCCATGTTTCTATCCCAGGTTGTTTTAAAACATAAGGAATTGGGGTTTCGTGATCCATTTTTCAGTCTTTTATTGATTGGCTGTGTTTTACAGGCTCTTTTTAAAAATGAATTTAATAGGATTTTACTATCTATAGTTGTGAGAATTCTTGTTAATTTTAAATCAAATTGCTTATTTGCAAATTAAAATCATAACTCTCCAGTTTGCACACTGGATTATGTATGAGTAAAAAATATGAGCCTCTTCTGAGTTGGAAAGATGCCTTTTCTCCATTTCTCTAAGTGTAAGTCTTCCCTTTAAAGGCAAAATGGGTACATATTCTTCCAACAGTATTTGGTGTACTTATATTGTCATAATTTGAAGATGTTAATGCTTCTAGAGAGAGATTCTCCTAATATTATCAATGAAAAGAAAATTATCTCTGGAATTCAAGTGACTTTCCTGAATTACAAAGGAGTAAGGCAATCTGTAATAAAAGCTTTAATTTTAACACTACATAGTCAGAGTGAAGCTTTGTCAATAGCTACCAAAAGATGTCTCTTTCAGACAAGTAAGTAAAAATTAATGAAATCAGTATTTTCTTTATTATTCATTCAGCTTAAGCATGCCTATATTGGTCAAGTACCTGTCTATAAGACTTATCACCAATTCATTATTCTTTGAACTTTTTCTTATAAACATTCTAGAGCAGTGATGGGCAAACTATGGCCTACGGGCCAGATGTGGCCCCCTGAAATGTTCTATCCGCCACACAACATTGTTCCTAATCTGACGAATACAATGAGTAGGATACAATACAATGAAACTTCGAAAGAATTGCCTTAGAAACAGACTGACAGATGAGCATTTCCTTTCCTTTGGCCCCCTCTTTAAAAAGTTTGCCCATCACTGGTCTAGAGAATTTCAATGAGGGAGTTTGTAATGCAGAAAAGTGACTGTGGTTTGTGGCAGGGTAGTTAAAGACTTGGTTTAGAGAAAAAGGAGAAATACAGTAGGCGTTACTACCTGCTAATTAGCAATTAGTAATTAATAGACTAGAAATATTGTGCTGGTCTTTGTGTCAGAATATAAATCAGATGAGCATGTTACAGCACACAGTTTCTAGGTCAGCCACAATCTGTGCATGAATTCAAATTACTTGGGATTATTTTAGAGCAGTGTTTACAGTTCTGGGCACCATGTTTTTGTCTCTACCCTCTATCTCAAACCCTGGGCATCATAGGCAAAGTTTGCTTGACTAGAAAAACAAGAAATCAGTTGATATAGCTGTATGTAATATAGAGACTACAAAGCAGAATCTTATATATAGGTTGAGCCTAGCTGTGGAAATTTTTGCAGTCACATACCATTTCTAGATTCTCTATGGCATAGGCATCTTCAGGAGCAGTTCTTATGTATATAGGAAAACTCCCAAGCATCTGGATTTTTAATCTATTTCAGCTGTGAAATGGATGCCAGAAACATTTAGGAGCTATTGTTGTCCCTGAATATGGGAGAGAAACTGGGCTATGTGTTTTATGAGATCCTCACCCAGCTCTTTGGATGAGTACAATGATAAATGTATGCAGTAACAGCCAGTATTGACATTGACTTCTTGCATTGGTGCCTAACAAGATTTATTGTTCCTCTCAGAAAATTTGGAATTGTCATGTTAATAAATCTTGTTAGATACTCAAACAAAAAATCAATATTTACCTAATAGTCCCATGGAAGAGCCAATGTCCAGGTTAAAAGCTAATATGCTATCAGTGCTCAAACATTATAAATATTAATATGTTAAACATGGTTTTGATTTTAGTAAGATTGTATATCATGTAGAAATATTAACAATTATTAAGTATTATTTAAGCCTAATTTTGATTCTTTGTGGATTACTTAAGTCACATAACAAGAATAAAGAAGTCAAAATTATATTTAAAAATTTCTTAAGAAAATAAAAATAGCAGTATACCTTGGGTTTTTTGCAAAAAAATCTTTTCAATGATTCTTAATAATCGTCAATTAAAAATTTAAACCGTATACCTTTAAATTAAGTTTGAATTGAAATATAGAGTACTTGAAACATTTGATTTAACTGTGGTTTTCTGTTGTTAAACACTTATAGAAATAGAATGAAATCTATTTAATTTTTATTAGGCTTTGGTTTAATAAAATGCCAATTAGCACTTTTGTTTCTCAAGAGATTATATAAGTTCATAGGCAATTTATATATTAATTTAGTCAAAGAACATTTATTGGGCACCTATTATATGTTAGACATAATAATAGGCTCTGAGAGAGCTGTGGTGATAAGTTAGATGTTGCCCTGGCCTTCAATAATACTATAATTAGTCTTTGGATATTTATATCCAATATTTTTATTATTTTTACTTTATACTTAGAAATTGGGCAGCTAAGTGGTGAACTATATAGAGCACCGGAGCTGAAATCAGGAAGACTCATCTTCCTGAGATCAAATCCCATCTTAGACACTGATTCTGAACAAGTCATTTTAACTTTGTTTGCCTTAGTTTCTTCATCTATAAATTGAGCTAGAGAAGGAAATTGCAAACTACTTCAGTATCTTTTCCAGGAAAACTCCAAATGTTTCACAAAGAGTTTGACATTGCTAAAATGAATGAACACTAACAATTAGAAATTACTTTATAAGAATAAGGTAGAGGTTTTAAGAATATTTCTTTTGGGATAATAATGAGAGATCATGAATCTTAGCAGTATTTATAAATTGAAGTTTTCCATTGTTGCACAATTATAACATATGGAATACTTTTTTTTGTTCCTCAGAATTTTCATAATGCCATTGCTGGGTCTGTTTCCCAAGGAGATCAGGTTTCACATTCCAAAATATTAATAGCAGCTCTCTTTCTGGTGTCAAAGAATTAGAAATCAAGGGGCTGTCCATCAACTGGAGAATGGCTAACGAAATTGTGATATATGATTGTAATGGAATACTACTGTGCCATAAGAAACAGAGTAGATTCATTTTTAAAAACTTAATATTAAAAAAAATTATGTATTGAAGGATGAAACAAACAGAACCAAAGAAGCATTATATGCAGCTACAGATTTAATATTTGAAGAATAACTTGTGAATATTCACTTCCAGAGAATGTACTGAAAAATAGCAACATGAAAGACATAATCTATATATACACAACTGTATACCAAATGATGCTTTCTATGCTATGGGGAAGGGGAATAGGGCTGATATCTGGAAATAAATTCTATTAATACATTTATTTCAAAAAGATAGACCAACCACATGGTAAGAAAGAGAGGATAATTGATGGACAGCCAAAATGACCTATTGATATCTAAGTAGTATAAAAAAAATTAATGGCCTTTGTTTGGCCTATTAATCATATTTATCATCAGACATGATTTGTGGCAGATTTATGAGAAAATATGAAGAAGAATCTTAAAAGATAGATACTCATGGATTTGCTATGATCTATACTTTTGAAGAAAATACCCACTTTGATTAGATTATAGATCTTTAGGTGTACTGAAGTAAGATTTCTATTCATCATCCCCATTGTACATGCCAAACAGTCAATAAAGAAAATTTCCACAAAGCTATAGAAGTATTCCTCTACCTCCATTACACTACTGTATATATTTCACCAACTCCTATGGAAAGATCATCTTTACCAACTGTGGGCTTACTGCCACCAAAAGGGCAAGCAAGCCAGCTTATCTGAAGTAGCAAGATCCACCAGGGGAAAGAAGGGAGCATATCCCAGGCAAGTCAAAGTACCATCACCTCTACTACCACTATCTCTCCTGAAACCCAAATGGAGATTGCCCAGGACCCTGAATCCCAAACCCCTAGACCACTACTCTTGCTATCCTGAACCACACATTCATCAATGAAGAAAGAAATCACTATGGAGGAGGGGCAACCTTCCTCACAAAACCAACTTCTGACCACTTGTTACTGATGGGAAGGAAAGCCAAAGAGCCTTGAGAGTGACAGTACCTTCCCTCCTCACTCTACCTCTGCCATTAGTACCTGCCACCAAAGTCAGTGACACAGTCAAATAGTTCCACAGCAGAAACAAAGTGGATGTGATGAATAAAAATGACATTAAAGATAATGCATTACCATCTGCTTTCCCACTATGCCATAAGACCTTTCCATTTAACTTATAGATAATACCTTCTCCATGTACTATCTTCTCCATTAGAATGTGATTGCTTTGAGAATGGGGACTATCATATTTACATTGTTCTTAACACAATGCTATGTAATTACTAAATGCTTAATAAATACTATTTCATTCATTCAGAATCACATATACACAAAGTAACATATAATTGTTAATGTTATTGTTAACTCATATATAAATCAACATATTTCTGGCATACTTAGGTCTTAAAAATTGGAAGATAAAAAATGAATTTCTCATATATATGTCTATTGAGACATGCAGATGGTATATACAGCCCAGAAATAAGCCAACAATTCTAAGTCTTTTCTTTAAGTCAAGGCTATCACTGATTGCTCAAATCTTGGAATAAAATAACTTTTTTCACATATTCTGTGTGTCATGCTGTCCCTTATGGGTTTAGTAAAAATTTAAAGCAATATTTAATGAATTAAAGGATTGTTTATTCTATCTAGTCCAACTTTCCCATCTTAAATATGTGGAAACTGAGGTCAATGGAGGTCAAAATGACTAGCAAAATGTTCCAGAGAAAGCAAGTTTCAGAGGCAGGATTTGAATCGGGGTCCTCTGATTACAGAGTTTATGATTATATTTTCTACTTGTACCAAATGAATTTCTATGTAATGACAGAGATTAGGATTCAACAGTAATTTTTCCTGTTGCCTAATATTTCCAAAGTTGTATCAGATCAGTTAGTTGAAAATAGTCTCATATAACTTTGGATTTTGATTTTCCTTAATTATAGAAGTAAGTTACAATACTCAGCTAGATAGACTCCTTGACATTTTTTAGCATAGAATAATAGAATTTCAGAGTTAGAAGAATTTCGGAGGTCATACCATACAAAGAAAATAATTCCCATTATAGTGTAACTGACAAAAGGTCATCCAGCTATTGTCACTTGAAGATCCTGAGTGAGGGAGAGCCCATTGCCCCCTAAGAAGTCCCATTCTACTGTTGGATAACTCATAATTGTTAGGATGTTTTTCCTTTGTAGCAAGTCCCTGAAAACATTGTCTGTGAATGGATGAAGAATTCTGGTGTTCTCATTATCTGATCCATGGGAGCCATAAGGCTGTGACCTTATGATCATGAAAATAAAACAAAACAAACCTTTTTTTTCGCCATTCTGTTATATGTGATAGAGAGAAGCTAAAAGTCTTGTGGGAGGTGAGAATGAAGCAATACCTTTGCAAGAAGATGAAATACATCTGCTGTTAGGTGACACACAAGAGAAATGGACAGAGCTGCTGTGGGGAGCAGCCACTGCCTTGTCATTGCTCCTCACACATTTTGGGGTTGTAGGGCAGGAAAATGTTAAACTATGTAGAAGCCACCTGGAGCTGATGGAGGGGGTACTGTAACTCTTTGTATTTGCTGAGAAACTTTCTATTTCTCCTTGTTCCATCTCTCTCCCTCCCATTCCAAAACTTATTTCTTTTTTTTAAGGTCTTCATCTTTTTTTATGACTATTATTGACTATTGACCTAGTTTCTAAAAAGTGATATTAAGATAAAACTGTGGTTAAATCAAAAGCATTATGATGGGTCTGTAGGAATTTCCTTTTCTCAAAGTCAGTTAAGAGGGAGATTTTCATTGGTTACCCAAAAAGAAAGAAAATATTTTTTTTTCACTAGGGTATCAGGCTAGGACTTAAATGATTTTATTTTTATTTAAAACATTTTATTAAATTCCCTAAAGGCAGAGAGAAAAAATGAATTAGGATCTTTAATATATTTTCTTCGGTAAGGAATGATGATAAATGTGGTTGGCATTCCCTGATTCCTATTTAGTACCCTTTCCTAATGACTATAATACTACTATTATTCCTAGTTAGGATTATCAACTATCATTCATTTCATGAATTTGAAATTTTCTTAATCGCTGACTCTCAGAGTAGGAAAGAATATTATAGGCCATTTAGGTCACCCTAGATGTAAGTAAAAATCCTGCCTTCCATATCTACTAGGAATGTTTATCAAACATGAAGTTGAAGACCTTCTTTAAGGAGGCTGTCCTTTCCTCCTATTATAGCTCATTCCACTTTTAGATTTCTCTAATTTTAAGGAATTTATTTTATTTCCATTGCCATAGAGTTGGGATTTGGATTCATGCCTTCCGACTCTAAATTAATTGTACTACCTACTACAAATACTTTCACATTCACCTTTAATATCTTTCTATATTTATATAAATACTAACGCTATCCCCATGGCACCAGCTTTCTATAGTAGTTTTACTGCATTTTTCTACCTTTTTGAGACATCCCTTGGAACTGTCTTGAGTACAGATCTGGTAACGTGCTGATTGTCTCCCCATCTGGAGTACTGTTTACCCAAGGTCAGAGAATTTCATTACTAAAAGATTAGCCTCAGAGTGATTAATTTTTTGGCTATAGTAATTAATGATAAAATTTCCCCTTCTTTTTTAGTGTTTACAACCTTGACTTTCTGTAAACCTTCTTGAACCTTCTATTCAATTTGAAAGGACACAAGTTCTAGATATTTCCATGCTTATGGACATAAAACATTAAAGAAATTAATTTCAGTACAATAATGTAATTATTTGCCAAATACTCCTCATCCTTTAATATCCCCAGGGACAGCCTACTCCAGATTGAGAACCTATGTACTACTAGACCATAGAAAATTAAATGACAGATCCTTGAAGAATAGGAGATATCTTAAAACAAAACAACAGAATGAAATACTTTGTATATTGCCTAAAGTTCAACTGAATATGACCTTAAAAGGAAGGGAGGCTGTTCCCTCTTACTGTGTATTAATAGTAAGATATATTAAACAAGAAATTTAGCTTTTTCAACTTGAGCTGCTAATTTTAAAATTCTATAATATCTTTTCTTTTTCTTAATAAAGTCCTTCATTGCACATACTTGAGAACACTATACAGATTTTTCATGGACAGTTTTGCACTGTAGGTCAGTTCCATCTCACCCAAGATGAGACTTTCTTATTTAGTCATTCAGCATCTTCTGAAATTCTAATTTTGATACTAAACAAAACATAATTGAAAAGATAGATTCCTTTAAAAAAAACAGAGAAACAGTAGTCGGTTTGTTTTTTAGCAGAAAAAAAATTTGTATGGGCACTATGCTATGGTTCTCTAAACTAAAAGCAGTTGATATATTTTGAATTACATTATTAAATTGGAGAAACACCCACAGGAGAGGAGAAACAGATTAGGATAGTCCCAAAGTTGATAGAGGCTTTGTGTTTCAAGAATTTCAAGGAAGGGAGATTGTAGCATCAGATTTTAAAAAAGAAATAGATGATGATGATGTTGACAGCTAACATTTGTCTATAGCAGTTAATGTGTCCCAGGGACTATGCTAAGGGCTTTACAATTATTATCTTATTTGATCTTTGCACCAACCTGTGAGGTAGGTGTTATTATTATCCTCATTTTAAAGAGGAATAAAATGAGTCAAAAAGGGATTAAGTGACTTGCCTAGGATCACACAGCTAGTAAGTGCCTGAGGTTGGATTTGAATTTAGCTCTTGACTCCAGACCAGGTGCTACCTGGCATGCCTCCTCTTCCCTTAAAAAAAGGAGAGAACAAGGACTTAGACATAATGATCCATTCAGAGAAGATTTTGGATATTATGTTCACATCTGGGTACTCATGACTATTTTGAGGGAGAAGGGATTAGGTTTGTTTTGCTTGACTGTAGTTGTCAGAAACAAGAAGAGATATAAATTACAAAGCCCAATTTAGTTTCTAAGTAAGGAAAAAAATTCCTAATAATTATCGCTATCCAGAAGTAGAATCAACTGTCTGAGAAAATAATTATTCTCCACCTTTTTACTGGAGGTCTTTCAAATTAAGGCTGGATGACCACTTGTTAGGGATGTTACAGAAGTGATTACTATTCAGGTTTCTGTTGGTTTAGATGACTTTAGTTTCTTCTTGGTTTTGAGATTCTGTGATTCTATTGTACATCATCCCTTCTACTTCCTCCCATTATCACAGATACTTCTTACATTTATGTTGTTTTGATACAATAGTCCCCAGATAAAGGTTACCGATTTTTAAAGTTTTCTCATTTCTTTCACTAGGCAACTGGCATTGATGAACTTGCACTGCCCTGGTTGATGGCAAGAAAGAACTTCACTAAACCAAATGTTACACTTCTTGATCTTTGCTATGGAAAAATGGAAAATTTAAATTTACAATATGTGGTAAGAATTTCAAACCATCATGCACGCTTTTCCTTGGTCCCATATTTTATTTATAGAAGATGAAAGCATTTAAAAAATATTTAATTAGGAATTGTGAGATACCACCCAGTAATGTATTATTTCATATTTTTTTATTTAATAATATTCACCATATGTGTTTTTTATTGTTGTTCAGTCATGTTAGTCATGTCCAACTCTTTGTGACCCCATTTGGGTTTTCTTGGCAAAGGTATGCCATTTCTTCCTCCAGTTCATTTTACAGAGAAGGGAACTGAGTCAGAGTTGAGTAACTTGGTTCACAGAAGTCACACAGCTAGTAAGTGTCACAGGCCAAATTTGAACTCGGGCCTTCCTGACTCCCAGCTTGGTGCTCTATCTACTATGCCCCTAAATACCTCTATTTGTATTTGTATTTATTATATTTATATGTTGTAATAATAATAATAGAGGAAATGTAGCAGTGAAGAAAGGGAGCTAAATTTTGATCCAGGAAGATAGAGATTCAAGTTTCAACTCTGAAGAATGCCATTTGAGTGACCATAATCTTCTTCATCAGAGGGAATTTTAGGGGCTGAATGGAAATGTTAATTAAATCACAGATCCAATCCTTCCCTCGCTCTCAAATATCAGTTTTTAAAATGGTTGGTGATTTACTCTATGGGGGTATTTCTTCCTTAAATAAGGATCAAAATCTTCTTTTGCTTAATTTTGGATCTTGAGTTTATTATTCTAATAATAACCTTAAATTTGTACTATATTTTATAATTTTAAAAGCATTTTCACATGTATTAAATAATTTATTCCTCAAAGCAACCCTAGGAGGTAGACATGACAGTTACTGTTCTTATTTTATAAATGAGATAACTAAACTTCAGAGAAGTGATATGAATTTTCTTAGGTCACAAATGCTAATAGACGGGGTGAGGGAAAGTCTATATTAATTCTTAGCTATGCTAGACTGCCTCATTACCTTATTTTTAGAATTGATATTAAGTATATTAAGGCAGACGAGTGGTAAGGCCTAAGATATTTGGGGTGAAGTGATTTGCCCAAGGTCACTCAGTTAGGAAGTGTTCAAAGATAGATTTTAAATTGGAACCTCTTGTCTCCAGGCCTGACACTCTCTATCCACTGAGCTACCTAGCTGTCTCCACCTAGTATATTTTTAATATTCCAAAAAGTTCATTTTTTTTCTCCTCTTACTTGCAGTTTCAGCAATGTATTGCATTGATTTTCAAAGATCTCAACATTTTCCCCGCAAGTATCTTTTCCCAAATATTTAAAACCTTTCACTTGTTCCTAATGCCTTATCTGTATCATTTATCTCCCTTTCTTCCTTCACCACTGATGGATACAAATAGATTTTTGCACTAACTTGTCATTTGATCTTTGTTGAGATTATTGCCCATATTTAAAATCTTTTCTATTTGTATTGCATAAATTGCCTATTGATAGGAAGATTGGGAAAAATAAGGTAGGAAAATAAATTATATCTTCTGTACTTTGTACAGCGACTCGCATAATGCTAACATTCATTAAAGGTTATATATATATATGTATATAATATTTAGAAATCAAATACCCAAGAAATCATAAATATCACATATTAAAAAAGATCTCATGACTTCATGAGGTCACAGGACACTGACTCGACCAAAATAATATTCCTGTTAACTTTATCATTAGTGTATTTTCATCTTCTCAATTGCCTCCCTCACACTTTTTTTTTTTTTTTTGGTTTTTAACATTTGGTTTTTACTTACTTAAAATGTATTTTTTTAAAGTTATTTCCATCTTCTTTATTAAATGTTATTTACTTTTATTTAAATAAAATGTTAATTTTACTTTATTTCTTTACCTCATTCTCTCATCTTCCTCATCCATTGAGAGAGGAAGCAATATGATACCCATTATATATGTGAAGTCATACAAAATACATTTCCACATTAACCATGTTGCCAAAAGAAAAAAACAAGAAAAATGTAAAAAACTGGGGAAAAAAGACTTCAATCTACACGCACACTTCACCAATTCTCTCTCTGGAGGTGAAACACATTTTTAATCAAGTCCTTTAGAATTGTCATCTTACACACTTTTCCCAAACAAATCTCTCCACTCCTTTGAAATTATGCATATGCTGCCAGCAGAGGCTTCTCTAAACACTTTCTGTTTACCTGGGAAGGCAAAGGGTTACATTTCTATAACATAGGAGTGATCACATTACTACCTTGCCCAAGAAGCTACATCTTGTTACCTCTAAGATAAAATACAGACTCTTCTGACATTTAAAATCTTTAACAATCTGGCTCCAACCCCTGTTTCTTTACTGATTCTGTATTAACTCTCCATCTTCATCCTATATTGTAGCTAAAGTAGTCTACTTGCTCTTTCTTATTAATTACTCTTTCTGTGCCTTTGCCCAAGCTATATCCCACAGCTAGTAAGTGTATAAGACCAAATTTGAACTTGTCTTCTAGACCTAATGCTCTTGTGGTGCCAAGGCCAAAAAGTGAGCTAATTTTTAATTAGGCCTGTCTAATAAAAGCTCCATAGACATAAGGAGTGAAAGGAATAGTAAAAGGAAAAAAATATCATCTTCTAAACAACCCTTTAGAGAAGAGAGAGGAAGGTCTGGGATGGATCCAACTCTGCCTCTATCCAAAAGGCTGAAGAAACAGTAGGTTAGAGTCCCAAATACTAACTTTATCCTCCTCAAATATAGTCATGCCTACTGATATAATGCATATTCCAGAGTTTTTTCAGCTATTCCCTAATTGAGAAACATCTACTTTGTTTCCATGCAAATATCTTATCATTTTTATTCTTCTTAGTATTTTTATATTGATTTTGATTTTTGCATTAAAAAAGATTATATGAAGGCATGAGTCTGACCTGTATCAGACTATTTACTACCTCAGGGAAACAGAGGGAAAGAGAGAGAGGGAGAAAATTGAAATCCTAAAATGTCAGGAAACAAATGTCAGAAATTGTTTCTATGTGTAACTTTAAAAAAAAAGAAAGAAAAATCAAGGATGGTGTGTGGTTAGCTGATTCAGAAATGGCTTTCTGATCAGTAATAATTGGTTTCATTTTTTTGTGATATTATTTTGTGGTCACCATACCTGGAGCATCCCAACTCCTTTTTTTGAAGAAATTCTTCATGATACCATTGGTATATAGGATTCTATATCATCTACAACCCTTTACGTGCTTTCACTTATCATATATGAACTATATTTTCCAGCATTTTTTTACCACTCTCTCATACCCATAACTATTTCTAGTTATTCCTAGCCTCTTTATGTATTTTACAGAAAGTAATCATCTAAGAAATGTTTAGGTAAAAGAGAGGTGAAGTTAGGGAGAAAAGGCATACATTTTGGGGAACTCCCTTCTGTTCTTAAGGAGAAAGATACAATCTGAATCTTCTTTTTTTATTTTCAGGAGGACAAGGAAATTTATTTTCTTTAATTTTTAATAGGATGCCAACTTTACTACACACATTTCTCTGAATGATCAAGTTGTATAGTATATATTGAAACTTTTCATTGAAGCCATATGAACCTAGAACTATCAGATACAGACTTGATTTATTCAGAAACCTGGGTCAGAAAGATTCTTTTTGCATACTTAATAAATTCCAGTATTTACCTTTTTAATTGCTACTTATGAAAAATAAACAAAAAATATAGAGAGGCAACATTATATAGTCTTATAAGTACTGGACTTCATCACAGAGATAGAAGACATGAGTTATACCCCTAATTGTGAGAATTAGTAGGTTTTTTAGCTTTGAATAAGTAATTCAACATTTTCAAGCTTCCATTTCACCTTTTAAGAATGGTGGTAAGAGCATTGAATGATGTGCACATAATTATAATTTAACAGTAAAACTACATAAATTTGAACTAATATTATTATAATTTAGAAAGCTAAGGCTGGTAAAAATTATTTAGTTTTACTGCCTTACATTTTTTTCTTTTCCTTTATTTATTTACTTATTTATCTATCTATTTATTTATTTATTTATTTTAATAATTTTTATTTTTTAGAAAAGTTATCATGGTTACATGATTCATGTTCTTACTTTCCCCTTCACCCCCCAACCTCCCACCCATAGCTGATGCACATTTCCCCTGGTTTTAACATGTGTCATCAATCAAGACTTATTTCCA
The DNA here is from genome assembly GCF_016433145.1 of Gracilinanus agilis. Lineage (NCBI taxonomy): Eukaryota > Metazoa > Chordata > Mammalia > Didelphimorphia > Didelphidae > Gracilinanus > Gracilinanus agilis. Next base: position 309,622,982 of record NC_058130.1, on the reverse strand, counting down.
AATTGTTGATAGTTGCATTGGTGTGGTAATTTTGGGTCTACATCCCCAATCATGTCCGCCTCAACCCATGTGTTCAAGCAGTTGCTTTTCTTCTGTGTTTTCTCTTCTGTAGTTCTTCCTCTGAATGTGGGTAGGGTTCTTTTCCATAAGTCCCTCAGAATTGACCTGGATCATTGCATTGCTGCTAGTACAAAAGTCCATTACATTCTATTTTACCACAGTGTATTAGTCTCTGTGTACAATGTTATTTTGGCTCAGCTCCTTTCCCTCTGCATCAATTCCTGGAGGTCTTTCCAGTTCACATAGAATTCCTCCAGTTTATTATTCCTTTTAGCGCAATAATATTCCATCACCAGCATATACCACAGTTTGTTCAGCCATTCCCCAATAGAAGGGCATACCCTCATTTTCCAGTTTTTTGCCATCACAAAAATCGTGGCTATAAATATTTTCATACAAGTCTGTTTATCTATGATCTCTTTGGGGTACAGACCCAACAATGGTATGGCTGGATCAAAGGGCAGGCAATCTTTTATAGCCCTTTGAGCATAGTTCCAAATTGCCATCCAGAATGGTTGGATCAGTTCACAACTCCACCAGGAATGCATTCATGTCCCAATTTGGCCATGTCCCCTCCAACATTCATTACTCTCCCCTACTATCATTTAGCCAATCTGCTAGGTGTGAGGTGATACCTCAGCATTGTTTTAATTTGCATTTCTCTAATTATTAAAGATTTAGAGCACTTTCTCATGTGCTTATTGATAGTTTTGATTTTTTTATCTGAAAATTGCCTATTCATGTCCATTGCCCATTTATCGATTGGAGAATGGCTTGATTTTTTATACAATTGATTTAACTCTTTCTATATTTGAGTAATTAGACCCGTCAGAGTTTTTCATTATAAAGATTTTTTCCCAATTTGTTGTTTCCCTTCTGATTTTGGTTGTATTGTTTTTGTTTGTACAAAAGCCTTTTAATTTAGTATAATCAATCATCCCATTCACATTTAGAGTTATAATTATCAGTTGTGTATTCCCCAACATTTTGGTATCCTCTCTTAGTTCTACCCCTTCTTCTTAGGCTATTTCCTTTTAAACCAGTAACCCTTGTCCCCTCCCTTGTTATTCCCCTCTTTTTATTTTTAAGGCCTAATGAATTCCCTCTCCCTTCTCCTCCCCTCCCTTTTTTGACCACCCCACTCTTCTGCTCCCCTTGGTTTATCCCTTCTGACTTTCTCAGTAGGGTTAGATAGAGTTCTATATCTCAATGGATATAGCTACTCTTCCCTCTCAGGGTTAATTACACTGAGAGTAAGGTTTAAATATTACCTCTTGATGCTCTCTTCCTCTCCTTCTTATAATAGAATTCATCCCCTCCCCTTCCCATGCCCTCTTTGTGTGTAAGAGAATATCCTATTTTTCTTATTCATTCAAGTTTCTCTTGGTGTTCTCTACTATTCACACACCCCCCTTTCCCACCCACTCCTTATCATCTTAGGCCATTTAGTTCTCCAATCTCTCACTGTAAATAATTCTTCTAATTACTATAATAGTGGATACTATAATAGTTAATAGACTTCACTACAGAGAATTACACATAACATTTCTTCATATGGGAATACAAATAATTAGTTCTTATTGAAGCCCTCAAAGAGGCAAATTTAAAAATAAGAGTTTTCTTTCTTTCCCCTCTGTTTCTTATTTACCTTTTCATGTTTCTCTTGGTTTTTGTGGTTGGATATCGAACTTTCCATTTAGTCCTGGTCTTTTCTGTGCAAATACTTGGAAATTTTCTATCTTGTTGAAATGCCCATACTTTCCCCTGGAAGTATATAGTCAGTTTTGATGGGTAGGTGATCCTTGATTGTAGACCCAGTTCTCTTGCCTTTCTGAATATCATATTCCAAGCCTTCCAGTCTTGTAGTATTGTCTCTTTCTGGCTTCTTGTAAAATTTTTTCTTTTACTTAGAAGCTCTTGAATTTGGCTATTATATTCCTGGGGGTTATCTTTTTCAGGGTTTAGTGTAGAGGGTGATCTATGGATCCTTTCAATGTGTATATTGCCCTGTTGTCATAGAACTTCAGGGCAATTTTGCTGAATAATTTCCTTTATTATCGAGTCCAAATTTCTCTTAATTTCTGCTTTTTCAGGAAGACCAATGATTCTCACATTATCTCTTCTAGACCTGTTTTCTCGATCTGTCAATTTCTCAGTGAGATATTTCATGTTTCCTTCTATTTTATCAGTCTTTTGGCTTTGCTTAATTTGTTCTTGTTGTCTTGAGAGATCATTGGCTTCTACTTGCCCAATTCTTGTCTTTAGAGACTGGTTTTCTGCTCTGTTCTTTTGATTTTTCCTTTTTGATTTGTTCTATCCTGTTTTCAAGCTGTTTGATTTTGGTCTTCAATTTGCTTATCAATTCTTTTGACTTGGGGGCATCTTTTTCTAATTGCCCAATTCTAGCCTTTAGAGACTGGTTTTTGGCTATAATAGTTTGGTTTTCCTTTTGAATCTGGTCTGTTTGGTTCTTCAAGGCTTCCAGCTGGTCATTTCTGGTCTTCAATTTGCTTATCAATTCATTCGATTTCTGAGCCTCACTTTCTAATTGGGAAATTTTGCCTTTTAAAATGTTATTTTCTTGCCAGTTCTCTACCATCTTTCTCATAATCTCAGATTTGAACTCTTCAATAGCTTGTGACCAGTTTTCATTTTTTTGGGAAGGTTTGGATATGATTACTTGTTTGTTCTCCTCTGCTGTTTGCTCTGTTGTCTGGATTTTTTCTGTGTAAAAGTTGTCCAGTGTTAAAGATTACTTCTTGATCTTTCTCTTCTGGGATTCTTGTCTCTGGCTTGCCATTGTGAGCCGTGTGCCCTCTTAGCTTTATCCTCACACTCAGGGTCTGTCTGTGCTCTTTGGCTCCTGAGGTCTCAGGTCTAGTTGTTCTCAGGGTCAAGCCTTCTGGTGGTTGCCTTGCTTGTTCCTCTGCCCAAGGCTCCTTTAACAGTCTCAGGGTGCTGCTTCCACAGTCATGCACTACTCTGGACTGGGTTCCCACTCAAGGTCTGCGCCTGCTCTCAGGATCCACATCTGCAGCTGTGGCCGCGCCTGTGCTCAGGGTCTGTGTTCAAAGTCTACGTGTTCTTTAGCCTCTTGGGGTCTTAAGTCTTGCTGCTCTCAGGAACAGGCCCTGGTGACCCCAGGTAGCTGCCAAGGACTTAATGGGTACCCCAAATTTGTTTTAACTCTTGTGCGCTGACTTTGGCCCTGTAGGTGGTGTGGGGGAGGGAGGGGGTTGCTCAGCTCGTGTTTTAGTGAGAGCTATTTCACCCCCTTATCGCATGGAAATGCCCCGATCCCACGTGCCTTCAATACTGAGCCCTGTTGTGGGGTCCCTTTGTTCCTCTGGATTTGTTTTTATGTCCCCTTGAGGAGTCCTATATGTTTCTGTTAGGAGAGTTTAAGCAGCTGCTTTTTACTCTGCTGCCATCTTAACCCAGAAGCCTGAATCTTCTTTTAAGAAATGTGGGAGCTGGAATAAAGGGTAGGGAAGTCAGTGGTATAATGATTGAAAATCTAAAGAGGCAGTACTTCTTGTTTTAAATTAATTTATTAATTGACTGGTCAAGGCATCTCAATCTGATCAGTTGTCTCTCTACTATCCAAAAGGAAAAAAAAAAAAGACCTCACATCTTTGGTGCAGGTCTATATATATACCAGCTGGGAGCTCACCACTCTGTCCTTCTGCTAGATATCCCAAGACATCTCTGCTTGGTTAATAGCCTCTGGGGAGGTGGACTTAGAGACCTCAGCCTTTCTCTTATTACTGTCTCATGAGAGGGGTATGGCCACATTCTACCATGTGGCCAAACCACTTTGAAATTCGTTAGTTCAAAATGATTCCATAACCCATTTTTTTTAACATTTATTAATATTCATTTTTAACATGGTAGCCCATTTTTTTATCTTTCAACTAGGTCAGAGTTCTCCATGGCTGGCCAGCACTGCCATTAATTCTTTTATCCTTAACAAAGACAAAAGATTCTGACCCATTTTCATAGTCTGGGGGGGAAACTAGATATAGCCTCAGCTTAGAAACAGATTGTTTCAGCTTCTCCTTAATGGGGGGGGTGCTAAGGGAGAAAAGCTTCACAAAATTATTACACTTTAGTATTAATTTTCCATAATGGCCTGCCTTCACTTCCTATTTTTAGTTCCCCCCCCCCTTGTTACCCTTGGTTACCAAGACTTTTCAGCTCTACATATAAACTACTGTCTCTCCACTGCAATAGCTGCTTAGCTCTCAAAGTCCCCCACTAATTCCTCTCAGTCCCTTTATGGAAGACTTTAAGAACTGACTTAAGTCAGTTTTATTTATACTCATATTTATACTCAAGGATTATAATAGTTCCAGATCCCTCTCAAAGCAGAAGGAGGAATGCTTATCTCTCTCAATATCAAATTGTGGGGTACCAATCAGTACTCAAACCATATTTCATATGAATCAAGCAGAATTTTATTACATCTTAAATGACAAATATGAAGAATTTGAAGAAATATCAGGGATGTCTATGAAGTGATAGAGACTGGAATAAGCAGAAATAGAAAAGAACAAGTACAATGATTAAAATTCTATTACAGTAATTACAGTTAGTAAGTAATTAGTACAATTATGGTCATTTAAATGAAAAGAACTAATTGGTAGGTAATTATAATAATTAATCTTGAATCAGAAAGATATGAATACAGAGCCTTCTTTTCCTTGTACAGGTGAAAGACTTCATAGTGAAAATTTCAATCAGTGGTAACATATGGTTGATGTGTCAGGTTTTTTTTTTAAAGCTGTTTTTCCTTGTCACAAGGGGAAGTTTATTTGGGCAATGGGTGGGGTGACGTTTGAAATTACTATAATGTAAAGACAAAAGGTAGCAATAAAAGCAATTAAAATTTTAAAAAAATTTAGGAAGATAAGGACTACTTAAGTGTTTCCAAACTCATCTGTTTTAAATGAACACTGGATTTTGCATCAGATTAAACAAGTTTGAATCTCAGCTGAGTCACTTGGACAATGTTACCTGGTGTGACCTTGCTCAAAGTACTTAATATCTCTGGCTCTTTGCTTCTTCATTTGTAAAAGGAGAGATTAGATTACTTCTACAATTCCTTCAGATGTTCTAAATCTCTGATCTGTGGTCACTTAATTCTAAACTGTTGATGCTACTATGTGAGAATGAGATAAAAGAACAGATGAATGAAAACTCTCCACTCCTTAAACATTTTTTAAAAAATGATTATACATCCATGAGGAGCCTTGAAAGGCCTTACCCAGCAAGTACTTCATCTTGCCAAGTAAAAAGTTATGACAATCAAAGGCAAGACTGGTTAAACATTTTTATATGATGTAAATATAAATTTATTGTAAAATTTTGTGGAGGAGAATAGTGGAAGAGTATGTGAAGCATGACTTCACAAAACAACATAAAACAGTTAAATAAAATGAACCAAAAGCCAGGCCATTCAAAGGATATTTAAGAATTAAATTTGAAAGAAGACAAAAAATAAATGATTAATAAACATTTTCATTAAGAAAACATACAAAAATTTCTTATAGCATTCTCTCCTTTTAATGAATGACTCTGGCACCACTTCAATTTATTACAACACCCCAGTCTTTGAGATTAATTATATGGAGGAGAAAATTCATAGAAGAAAATAAGGATGGCAAGAGTATCTGAACCCAATAAAACATACTCAGAGGAGATCTTTTCTGGAAACAACATAATTTTAAAGGCAATGTAAGATCACTTCTCAAGCTATCTGAAAGAGATGGGGATATTAAACACTTGTAATAAAAGATTTCTAGAACTTATTAAAAAATGCAACCAAGAAGATCACTACTGACCTCATAAATCTACTTTTTATCTCTATATCATTTTTATATGAATAAATATTACAGTTATTAAGATCATCTTTGATGAGAGCATGAGAAAGGAACAGACAGGCTTTTCTAAATTATATTCTTCAGAAGACCAAATTTTTATAGTCACACATGTCAAAATATATACTGGTATATATATGGAATTTTCTGTTGGAAAACAGAATATATGTTGACTATAAAACACCATTTAATTTAGTTGAGCAAAAGGCCATCTTTAATGTTTTCATCCACTAAGATATTGCTCATATATTTGCAAAAAGCACTTATGATATATTATCTTTTTGGTTTTGTTTTTAATTTTTAAATTTTTATTAGATGTTGATACAATTTTAATCATCATTTTGTGATGGATATTATCGCCCTTCTTCCCCTCCTTCCCTCTTCCTCAAATAAGGCAGATAATATGATGTAAATTGTATCTATATTCATGCTATATTTTCTTTTTAAATTGCTAATTGTTTTTGGATCTGGAAAATTGTTGAATTTGCTACATGAGATTAATAATCAATCAATTGAGTCTAGCTTAACCACACAGGAAAAGCTAAGTGCATGAAAAATACCTTTTGTACAGGCTACCTTTGGAGTTGGTTGGATTTCCCATGGAATTCATCCATTACAAAGTATAACTTCTACAAGTACTACAAATGTACAATGAACTCAGCCCAGAATTGAATAAAAGGAAAAGAGTAGACTATGTTGGTGAAATTGTATAGTGATTTTAGTGAACCCAATCTTTTCCCTGAAACTAAGGCTCATCATTTTAACACTAATATTCTTTCAGTGATGCTATAAGCCTTCAAATTATAAAAGATTTCAGACTCTGAAACATTCAAGTTATGGGTCACCCAAATATAAAATAGGTACATGGAGGACATGAATATATTGCATAAGATCACTAATGATGATCTAGCTGCACACTAAAAAACATCAACAGAGAAAAGAGATAGAGAGCATCTTATAGAGAGTGACAAAGAGCTGAACAGCCTGTGTGCTCTATTTGTATCAATATAGTGTCAAGAGGTCTAGAGGAAGGCTCCCCAGTATATTGGGTAAGCCCTCTTGGAACATTTATGGGAAGACTTGGAGAGCATTCACATAGAAGAGATACAGTCTACTCTATGTTAAAACATTTTATTAAATACTACATTTAAAATTCTTTAAAATATATACACATATATATTTTTAAATGTTCTTAGCTCACAGGTTAACTCAAACCAAGCACATTTGATGAAGGCATAGATCTGTTGAAATTTCCTGCAAAGAATTATAGGTGGCTTCAGGAACTTCTTTTGTGTGTCACCATGGGCAAATCACAACTACCACTGCCTAGTCCATACCACTCTTCTGCCTTGGAACCAATTCGCAGTATTATTTCTAATATGGAAGATAAGGGTTTAAAAAATTATAGGAAAACATACAAAAATAAGAGCTGTAGGTAAGGGAGGGAGGTACAATAGCAAATGAAAAATAATGATTTTTAAGTTTTAAAATTTTTATGGTTTGCAAAGATGAGGGACTAGGTCTGGATATGGAATACAACATGTAACACTGGATTTGTATTCTTTGCTGCAAGGGAATAACGTTCTGAAGGGAGAAGATTGGAGATCTTAGGAAGTATATATGATGTAAAAACAAAAGGTAGTAATAATTTTTAAAAGAAATACATCTTTCATATTTTAATAGTTTCGTGATTTGTGTCTAATTTATACTTTCTAATAGATGAAGTTCATGGAATTTCATTGAACTCCATAAAATAAACTGTATAAAAGGAGCTCTGGAACATTCTGAAATATCTATAAGTTTCCTTATATTTAGTTTTTATTTGCATATATAAATTAATCCATTTGGTATAATTTCTGATCTCAATTTGTAAAAATACTTCACCCTCTTAAATATTTTCCATACTTAGAAACCTTCCTCCCAGGTTGACTTCACATACATACACACAAATAAATAAAGCAGAACAAAATAGAAAACCAAAAGTTAATGATAATGATAACAGCTTTGGGAGAGAATATTCTAGCTAAAATCACTGTCAGTGGTGTTATCAGGCAGAAGGACCTGAAAAGGGAGAGAGGATTGAAAAAGAAATTAGTGAGAGAGAAAGGAAGGAGTTATTTGTAAATGGGGAGGAGTGGTGAGGAACAGAGAGAAATTAGTTTGGTTAATGCTTGAAAATTGGATGAAATTAAGAGGGAGCAAGGAACTAAAAAGCAAATGTTGAGTCGGTCTCAGGTTGTACAGGTGCATAGATTTAGAGTTGTAGAGACCTGAAAGGACATCTAGTCCAACACCTTCATTTTATGGATGAGGAAACCAAGAACCATAGGGATTTGGCCAAGGCCAGGCAGGCAGAATTGTCACAGTCAGGATCTGAATGCAGGTCCTCTATTTCAAAAATCAGAACTTATACTATACTACCTCTCATTTTTTGAACTAGTATGGCCATCTTTTGCAAGCATTCTGAGTGAAGCAGCCTGATGTGAATAGGGGGTAGGCCTTAGATTCACAAAGAGCTAGGTCTAAGTCTTTCCTCTCACATATATGAGCTATGAGGTCCTGGACTAGACTCCATAGGCTTTAGACAACTCCCTTTAGATTTGTTTGCCAAATGATATGAGGTTCACACTAGGAGTTTCCTGGAATGATCATAATTTTTGGCATTTGAACATTGGTTAAAATATTTCTCTATTTTGCTTAAAATAAAAAAAAATGTTGACAACTCTATTCAACAGTTTTACTCTCTCCCTGTATAATTTGCATTAGGAGACTATTCTAATTATTATATATATCATAAATTTCACTTTGCATAAATATAATAGTAAAAAAACAATTTGGTATTTCAGGGAAAATCGAACAATTGACAATTGCTTTTCATATGTTCGTGTCACACTGAGAACTGACATAGAAGCTATGGGAGACGTTTATGACATAACTATTATCCTCAAAGAGCTTATAGCTTAAGTGGGGAGATTTCTCTCCCCAAATCTCTTCCATCTTCCTCATCTTAGATTTGAACTCTTCAATAGCTTGTGACCAGTTTTCATTATTTTGGGAAGGTTTGGATATGATTACTTGTTTGTTCTCCTCTGCTGTTTGATCTGTTGTCTGGATTTTATCTGTGTAAAAGTTGTTGAGTGTTACAGATGTCTTCTTGATGATCTTTCTCTTTTGGGGTTCTTGTCTCTTGCTTGCCAATGTTAGCCCTGCACTCTCTCAGGTTTATCCTGAAACTCAGAGTCTGTCTGCACTCTTTAGACTCCTGGAGGTCTCAGGTCTAGTTGTTCTCAGGGTCAAACCTCCTGGTGGTCCATTTGCTTGTTCTCTGCCAGAGGCTCCTTTAACAGTCTTAGGGTGCTGCTTCCACAGTTGTGCACCCCTCTGCACTGGGTCCCCACTCAAAGTCCATGCCTGAGCTCAGGATCCGAGTCCTTGCCTGGGCTCAGGATCCGTGTCTGTGCTTGCGTCCGTGCCTGCACTTGTGCCTGGGCTCAAAGTTTGTGTTCAAAGTCTGTGCATTTTTTAGCCTATTGGGGTCTTAAGTCTTGCTGCTCTCAGGAACAGGCCCTGGTGACCCTAGGTAGCTGCCAATGACTTAATGTGTGCCCTAAACTTGGTCTAACTCTTGTGCGCTGGCTTTGGCACTGTAGGTGGTGTGGGGTGGGGGAGGGGGTTGCTCAGCTCGTGTTTTAGTGAGAGCTGTTTCACCCCTTTATAGCATGGAAATGCCCCGATTCCACATACCTCCAATGCTGCACCCTATTGTGGGGTCCCTTTGTTCCTCTGGATTTGTTTTTATGTCTTTTTGAGGAGTCCTATATATTTCGGTTAGGAGAGGTTAAGCAGCTGCTTTTTACTCTGCTGCCATCTTAACCAGAAAGTCTAAGTCCCTCTAAATCATATTTTTTATTAGTGGTTCTGAAACCACTTACTCTTCTGGAATTACAACAGCTAATATTCATTGAAGAAAAAGAAAAGACCATTTCTCAACACTGTTGTATTTGGGGGGAAGGTAGCTGACCTTTGGAATCCAAACTGAAATGAATTGATAATGACGACACCTGATTTTCACTGATCTCACTTGGAAAATATTATTGCAAATCTTATCTCAGTCAAAGTGATTTTCCTGGTGAATTATTCATCAAAACACTTCACACACTGCACCTGCTAGGAAGATTTTTCTCTACTTATTAAAGTATATGCAACAAGATTTGTAATTAAGTCTTCAATTTAAAGTTTCATTTTGCTTTGCTAATATTTTATAACGCATCCCTGGAAGGGCAATGGCAAACACATTTATATTTCTGGGATACTTAAAAATTGACTAGTGCTTAAAGGAAAAAGTAGGGCATAGTGAAAGACAGTAGGAGACATAGTAAAATTTTCCAGGTGTTGAAATGGTGATAAAATTTCTCTCTTCTTGGGTTGAGGAACCTATATATTTCATTTGAATTATCTTAGTCTTATTTAGAGTTAAATATGTGTCTTTTGTGCCAAATACATTATTTTCAAATTTTATTTACTGATGATAGCTTGCTGATATAATGATAGTTGACATAGATCTATTTCTTTTTCTATTCATGACGTCTCTAGATATAGTAGAAATCTGGTTGATCAAAGTAGCAACAGAAACATCTCCCAGAATTATATAAACTTAAGATAAGGGTGAGCCCAGAGTCTGAAATAGCTTTATTGCAACATATAGTGAGGGAAGGCAAAAATGTGGCTGGACAGCTTGGCTCTGGAATTCTTCTATTACCCACTAATCTGCATTATAAGAGAGAAGAGATTTTGGAATTGAAACACTGGGAAACAAACAAGCCCTGGCCATTCTGTTGGGAAGGCAGCCACTAGACCTGAAGTTGATTTGGTGTAATCCATTTTAGAGACAAATATGGGGGCTCAGAGAGCTTACCTTAAGCTAGAGTGCACTCTCCAAGAGAAAGATTCAAGTCTCAGCAAGTTTAGTAAGAGGCTATCTAACTTCTTTACCCAGACATTTGTGTTAGGCAGAGGTGATCCAACCAAGAGGTGGCATTGAGCAATATAATCAATCAATAAACATTTATTAAATATCTACTATGCAGGCACTGTGCTAAGCACCAGGGATTCAAAAAGAAGCCTTCACAGAGCTTATAGTCTAATTAGAGAGACAATAAGTAAACAAATATATACAAAGTTAGTTATATATGGGCACCTAGGTGGCACTGTAGATAGAATGCCAGGGTTGAAGTTAGACTCATTTTGTTGAGTTCAAATCTGACCTCATATGCTTACTACCTTTGTGACCTTGGGCAAGCCCCTTAACCCTTATTTGCCTCAGTTCTTCATCTGCACAATTAGCTGGAGGAAAAATGGCAAACCACTCCTGTATCTTGGGTCATGAATATTTGGACACAACTGAAATGATTAAATGACAACAAAAGGTTATATACAGGATAAATAAGAGATAGGAGGCTAAATGTCTGGCAGTGGATTTTTTGGTAAAAATATGATGTTCAGTAGAGTAGCATTAAAAATAGATAAATAGAGATAAATAGATAAATAAAAAGATGGATAAAATACTGTGAAGAGACATTTTCTCAATCACAGACACTTATTGTGAATCATGGCAAGGTAAATGATTTTTAACTAAATTCCACTACAATCTCTTGCATTCATGATAAATGATTTTTCCTGTATAATAAAAATGTAAATGATCTCAACTACAAATCTCATCCATTGCTTTGAAATAGGAAGCTAATTCATTGTTTTCTATGTAGAGAAATTTTAAACCCTTTAGTTGAGTTAAGTATTAGAAGCAGAAAATCTTGGTATCTAAATATAAAGACATTTTTCTATTTTTATTTACGTCAAAACTTTTTAGAATGTGATGAATCTCTATGGTCAATGTGGCAAAATATATAATCTATGATGATCATGCTATCTAGGGGGATTTTAAGACATGTTAGAGACAATATATAGAGGTAACTTTCCTGTAATCATTATTGATTTATGGGGATATTTATGGTCATTTTCCATTCTTAGTGAGTTAATTGTAGACACTAGTTATCTCCATTGCAACTGGGTACTCTGATAAAAGATTCAATCAGCCTAATGATGTGTGGAAGTGTAATCACTTACTATACAAAGTTTTTTGGGTAGGTTTCTTTAGGACTAGGCCTATAATTTAATTGGCACAGGGAATTTCCCTGCAAAAACTCCATCTACCAATTTTGCCTGTAGTGTAGCAACTGTCAATAGTTAAGTAACTATCTTGCAACTTAAGCATCTAATAAAATTGCATCGGGACCCTGGGAGGCTAAATAATTTGCCCAGAGTTACACAGCCAGTATATGGCAGGGTGAGACTTGAACTCAGGAACTTTCATTTCATGAGGTCAGAAAACAAAGATGACTGTATACTGTGAATGATATATCAATTTGGGACATCAGAGAGAAATAAGTTATCTCGATGATTCTTGTTGCTATGTAGCTGCCATGATTTCCATGACTACAAAATTTGGCAACATGTCAAAAATTATAGACAAAAAATTATTAGATTTTCATTAGGAAGCCTTATGATATTTGTACCTCTGAATTCTTTTCTTTTGTTCTGGGCTAGGTTGTGCAGTAGGTAGACCGCCAGACTTGGAGTCAGAAGGACCTGAGTTCAGATTTGGTTTTAGGCCTTATTAACTATGTGACCCTAGGCAAATCACTCAGTTTTCTCATCTGTAAAATGAGGTAGGGAAGGAAATGGCAATCCACTCTAATATCTTTGTCAAGAAAACCCCACATTTCACAGACAACAAAAAGTAATTCAACTCTCAGTAGCTGGCTAAGTTAAGGTAGTAAATTAAATCAATATAACTAATTTTAAAAAATCCTTACCTTCTGTCTTAGAATCAGTACAAAGTATTGGTTCCAAGGCAGAAGAGTGTTATGGTCTGGACAAATGGGGTTAAGTGATTTGCCCAGGGTCACACAGATAGGAAATATCTGAGACTAGGTTTGAATGAAGGACTTAGCATCCCCAGGCCTGGTGCTCTATCCACTGAGCCACCTAGCTGCTTCAATATAATTAAATTTTCATCTAGTTAAGGCAAATGACATTAAAGGACAAGGGCTTATTTGTCTTTTATCCCTGAGGTTTATAGTTTGAGGAGTGTAAACATCAATATTTGAAAATAATCTTTGCTTTATTTTTAGCTTGAAGAGAGGGAATAATATAATCCCTTTTTTATAATCAATTTTTAACAGAAGTCCAAGTATTTCTGGATACTTTATATGATTATAATTATTACCAACATGAACAACATATCCATATCAAATATTGCTTTGGTTTATTTTTGTAAACATAGCTGCCCATTATCAGAGACTAAATCTGTAAGCCTAATACTTTGTAGTGCCAGTTATCTCAAACTGGTTGAGTTAAAATCTCACTTCAAATTTTTTAGGATAAACACTGCAATGTCTGTCTGTCTGTCTGTCTGTCTGTCTGTCTGTCTCTCTCACACACACACCCCAGAGTCTTTCTTTTCTTCCTCCTCTACTTCTTTTCTGCCAATTCATGTTCTCTATGAGAACTTGGAACAAAATTCAGCTTCTTCCAGAAGTTTTTCCACAATGGATCTCACTGGCACTATTTACTCCTCTACAGTCTCAGTGTATTTACTTGGTTCACATTACTTCATGTTTGTTGATATATTGCTTATGTTTCAAAGATTGTCTATCAACTTCTGATTTTTATCTTGTTTAAATCCTCCCACAGTTTTTTTTTAATTTTTTAAACCCTTAACTTCTGTGTATTGACTTATAGGTGGAAGATTGGTAAGGGTAGGCAATGGGGGGTCAAGTGACTTGCCCAGGGTCACACAGCTGGGAAGTGTCTGAGGCCGGATTTGAACCTAGGACCTCCTGTCTCTAGGCCTGGCTCTCAATCCACTGAGCTACCCAGCTGCCCCCTCCCACAGTTTTTTTTTAACAATGTTCTCAAAACAAGCTCAAAAATATATTGATCTAGATAGATCAAAATGTTTTTGAGTTGAGGATTCTCAAATAAAAAAAATATATATGCTCAAAAGACCACATTGAAAGAAATTATATGCTTTATAAGAGTAAAATTTGACTGCAACTAAATGTAATAATAAACAAAGCTATGTTTGTTTTGTACTGTAATTACTTTTACTCTATTTAAATGAACGGTTTTCAATAATTTATAGATTTCTATTTTTTAAAAAATTATTTTAGTTATTTTTACTTCATGGGTCTTGTTTGTCCAAAGTATGGCTAAGCAACAATAAATATTATATGTGACATACATACATCCCAACTTTCCCCTCCTTTTAAGAATCAAGCATTTCTATTATAATGAAGCAAAAACATCCTGTCTTGCCTAGACAGATGTCACAGCTGTTCTCTGACACATATTGAAGGAACAGCATTTCAAAGTCATAAGCTCTTGATGGAGGATGCCTGTCCTTGTCCTTTCTTAAGATTTAACCACAGGCTGCAATTCTGAATGTCTTAGAATTGCCTTGACAGGACATATAACAACAGATGGTCCCTCAGGCTGACTAATCCTATGTTATTTAATACTAAAAACAAAACTGTCATCTGTTTCAGGGAAAACACATTTGTGGAATAATATGTAACAGAGGAACTAATGCATAAACATGAGAGAAATTGATTTTGAAATATTTGGTTTGAAATGTATTTATACTTTTTACTTTAAACATTTGTTGCAAATGATTTAGAATCTTAAAGTAGTATTTTCCCCACCCCAGCTCCCCAAGAAAAGCTTCATATAACACTAGAAAAGAGTAAATCCATCAAGAGATTTTCAGCAATGTTTTCTTATAATTTTGACTGTGATAAAATAAATTAAGAATACACTTATTTGGATAAATTTTTTCCTGTTCTGCATGTTATCAATAATTGAGGTCAAAAAGGAGCAACATTTTTTGAAATTTCTTACAGTACACTTAGAATCTCAATGTAACACTGTTATAGAATAAAATTAAATGTAATGAAGGTTCAGTTTAAACTATTCTTTTGATTTCAATTATTCATGTATCAGGACCTACTTAAGCTCTCTTCCCAGAGACTATGGTGCTCTAGGGGAGATTTTGCCCTTGAGGTATGTGTGGAAATGTTTATACATTGCTTCTTTGAAATAAATATCCCTTTGTAAAAACTAATTGATATTGAGTGGTTAATTGGAACTGGGATGCTAGTAACTGAACCATAACAACGGGGACTCAAGCTGATGTCAGTAAAGAAAAGATACCACAAATCCTTAAAGGCTCTAAGCCCCCAAAGGTAGTCAGTCTGGTTCTAGGAGAGAATTAGAGTTTATATCTTTTTAACACATTCCATCTCTTGACTCCAGATACTTTCACTGGCTATCTCACATTCCTGGAATGTTCTTCCTTGTCATCTCTGCCTTCTGGCTTCCTTCAAGTCCTAGCTAAAATCTCACCTTCTCACAGGAAGCCTTTTCTGACCTGCACCCCCAACCCCCAATTTTCCTGCTTTTCATTTGTTGAATATTTCCAATGTAGGCTGAATATATCTCTTGTTTGTACATAGTTATTTTCATGTCTCCTCTTAGTCTCTAAGCTTCTTGAGAACAGGATCTGTCTTTTATCTTTCTTTATATATTTAACATTTAGTATAGGACAGGGCACATAGTAGCACTTAATTAATGTTTGTTGACTGACTAACAGAAGACCGCATTGTATTGATATTCTACCCTAAAAATTATGATGTTGAGCAAACAAAATTTCTAAATTAATTTGTTTTAAATGATAGCTTTCAGTCTAGGATCTCAAAAAGTCTTCCCTGGAATATTTTCTGCTAGCTAAGTCTCTGGAAAAAGGGATAATTTTAAAAAGCCACTTTATAATCATATCTAACCATATCATAAGGAGGAAAAAACCTTGGAATAAAAGAAATAAGATGAGATGCAAGAGGCATTGTGGCCTAGTGAATAGACTTGGAATCAGGAGAAGCTGAGAAATGGGTATGTGACCTTGGAGAAGTTTTTTATTTCTTAGTGACTGGCTCAGAGGTATCAAATTCATAGACTACATCCCTGCCTCATGTGGCCCACATAACTACTTGTATGTCCTGAACTAGCTTAAAATGTAGTTGGGAAATGCTTAATAAAATTAATAAAAATACAATGCAACATAGATAATGGTATCTGAGGTTTTTAAAATCAGTATCTGGCTATAGGGAATCCATTTTTATTTGAGTTTGACACTACTGCCCTAGACAATTCTCTTAAGACCATAAATTTAATTGGTAATTTGTAGGCAGATTTCAAAGTCTCAAAATAAAATAAGATGAAATAGAAAGCCTGCTTGTAAAAGGATAGAAGTTATAACAAGAATAATAGCTACACTTTTTACAGAGCTTTAACAATTGCAAAGTACTTTTAAAATATGATCTCATTTTATCCTAACAACAATTCTGGCAGAAAAATATTACTATTATCTTCATTTTACAGATGAAGAAACTGAACTTCAGAGAAGTTTAATTACTTGTTCAGGGTCATAAAGGTGTTTAGTATATGAGGTTGGATTTATACTCAGGTCTTCCTGATTCCATGTCTACCACTCTGTCCTCTGTACCATTTTAACTTAATAATGGACATCCTAATAATCTTTATTATTATTATTACTTAAAAAACATTTACCTTCTGTCTTAGAATAAATTCTAAGAGGTGGGCAGTTGGAATTAAGTGACTTGTCCAAGGTCACACAGCTAGGAAGTATCTGAAGTCAAATTTAAACTTAAGTCCTTCTAACTCCAGGCCTGATTATCTATTGTGCTATATAACTTCTGCTCTAATAGCCTTTAGGCAGTGCCTCATTGTTATTCCAGTTGTTATTTTTCCTTTCATGTTATAAGACATACCCCTTCTTATAAAGATACTGTTCTTTTCAAAGACACAAATGATCTCTTCATTGCCAAGTCTAATGGCCTTTTCTCAGTCTTTATACTTCTTGACCCTAATGGTTCTTAATAATTTTTTCTCTCTAGGCTTTCATGACAATACTTTGCCCTATTTCTCCTCTTAACTGTCTGACTACTCTTCAGTTTTCTTTGCTGAATCTTCATTCAAGTCAGGTCCACTATTCATAATCCACAGGATTTTATTCTGGACCCTCCTCTCTTTCCCCTTGAATACCATTTCACTTGGTGAGGACATCAGCTCCCTCTCCTTGCACATCTCAGACTTGATATCCCATCAACATCTTAAGCTCAAAACAGTAACCACTAAGCGCATAATATTACACTCAACAGTAAGAGAAAAATTAGAAAGATGGGAGAGTTTTGAAGCAAAGAAAATGAGTTCCATTTTAGATGTTTTGACATTCTTAAGAATAGGAATTATTTTTTGCCTTTCATTATATTTCTAGGATTTAACACAGAGTTTGGTACAGTGTAGGAGCTCAATAAGTACTACTTCACTGGCAGAACAAACTTGTAAATTCAGAACCTTCTTTAAAATGTGGTTGTCATCAGTCAAGGAGTGTTTTATTTTAGAAATCTTTCCTTCTTGCCTTGGTATTAAAAGTAGAGAATAGAATTAATTCAGACCCCATTTAGAACTGTAGAGACTTTATTTGTTATTATTCTGTAGGCTGTAGGTTTGTTAAGTGTTAAGTTTACAGTAACTAATAGTCTGTTTGTGTTAATCTATAGTAAACAATAATTTGTCTGTATTCTTTAGTGGTTGTTCCTTAGTTCTGAGGAATAGTTTGAAAAATATACATATATGCCACATGAGTGCCCTATTTCATCTCATAGCACAAACATGGTGAGAAATGTTTAGCATTACTGTCTAGAATCCACTGTGTATGAACTGAAAGATTCTGAAGTATAGAATAATGGGTGCACTATTTATAAATAGTGGCCTGCACATACTGAAATGAATAGTTTATTTTACTTGTGATATAATTTATAAATGCAGAATATAAATGGTTCAGAAAGAATTTTATGGATATCTTAGCATATGCCAAAGCTTACATGTCTCTACAGTTTAGCAGCAAATTTACAACTTATAAAGGTTATTTCTTTTACTTATTCTGGCCCAAATGTTCACCCAATATGCCAGAATTGTTATGTATAAACCTTATATTTGGAAGATATATAAAAATTTTAGACTCTTATAAGTCCCCATGTTCCCTTTTGCTGTTTATTAAGGATGCAATTTGTCATTTTCTAGGACTTTCTGAATCTCTCATGTGTTCTTTAAGGTGTTTATATGAGTTATTTTTTCTTTATTAAAGCTCATTTTGTTGAGCTTTATGAAATTAAGCTGTTTTGACTTAGGTACTGAAGTTATGTAGAAGTATAACTGAAGATACTCAATCATTTCTTAAAGATTTTTCTATGTTTTATTCTAAATGAACAAAATTTTACCCCTCCCCCCAATACTGAACAATATTACGTTTTGAATTAATGTAGAAAATAAAGAATTAGTAGGTCAAATCAACCTTCTTATTTGAGCAGGTATTTACAAATGAAATGATAATGGTTTTGCATGCTCTCCCACTGTCTGGCAAGAGATTTTTATCATCCTTTATGTGCTTCAAATGGAAGAGCTCCCAAGCATTTTACTAAATGGAACAAAAAATTCACTTCGATATGGACTTCTTGGGCACCAAGAAGAATAATTTCTAAGTTCAGGGTTTTTCCTTTGTTTTTGTTTTTTGGTTATAGAATGAATGAAACCTTTTCAATCTATGTAAAGTTTTTTTTAGATGAACTGATAGGAAATTTATTATACTGAACTATTTTCTTTCCTTTCTTTTTTTAAAAACCTTTTTCTTCTTCTTAGAATCAATAGGGGGGAAGAGCAATACAGTTTAGGCAATGGGGGTTAAGTGACTTGCTCAGGGTCACACAGGTAGAATGCATCAGGGTCAGATTTGACCAGGAACCCCCTCCCCATCTCTAGGTCTGGCTTTTAATCCACTGAGCCATTTAGCCACTCCCAAACTATTTTCTTTATGAAAATGCAACAAACAATGGTGCAGATTGAATTATTGTGTTGTATTGCTTGGCATGTCTACTTAATAGTTCTTCAATAATTCCATAAATGAACCTCTTCAGATGTTTCTTATAATGGAACTGTTCAGTTTAGCCTGAAATCTAATAACTGTTGCTCTTAGATAATATTATTTTTCTCTAAAATTTTCTGTGAATAAAAATATCTTTATTTCATATAACTACATATGGATATTAAATATATATGCATATCTATAAACCCTATAAAGTTTTTCTGAATTTTAATTGAAGATTTTTCTGCATTTGAATTTGAAATGGAAAAGATTTACATTCCAAGGTTAGGAAAAAAATTCACTTTTCAAGAAACTTCAACAGATAAATTAAATGTAAATAGAAAAAAACTAGAAAAACAACAGCTTTAGGTCTTCTAAGATGATATTTTCATAAAGATTTTTGTTATGTTTAATGGAGGACTTGTATATCTGAATACTTTGACTGTAATTCTCTTGTAATTTTTGCACATAACAGATACTAGATGGGTTGTAGATGCATGGCAGTTCAAGAATAATCTGTTATTCCAGTGCATATGTGGCTTGAATGATACTGGATTTCCTTTTCTAGTCATACCAAATCTCTTGTTCAAGTCTTCCTTTAGGTTTGTCATCTTTTCTCTCAGTCTTACCATTTGACAACCCATTTTCTCCTTCTTTCATATATTGCTTTCATGATATTCTTTAAACTGTATCTCCTACATAATTCTTTGTTATGTACATGTTCATATTCAACTTGCTTCTCTCCTTTGTGCTTTGCATGATTCTCAAATTCAGTTCTTTAGATAATAGAATTCCATGACTTCATGTTATAGGCACTAAATATGTCTCTCCCCAAACCCTACTTTTAGTCTCTCTTCTCCTTCTCCTTCTTCTACTTCAAAAGCAAACAAATGAAAAACAAAATATAATCCTTATTTTTTCTGCCTTAGAATCAATACTGTGTATTGGTTCCAAGGCAAAAAAGGGGCAATTGGGATTAAAGTGACTTGCCAAGGGTTACACAGCTAGGAACTGTCTGAGGTTGGATTTGAAACCAGGACGTCCTGTCTATAGGCCTGACTGTCTCTCCACTGAGCAACCTAGCTGCTTTCTTTCTTTTACATCTATAATACAGTGTTTGATGATCTCACTGGCTTCCATGGGTTCAATCATTTTTTCTCTTCCAATTGACTTCCATGTCTATATATCCTGCCATAATCTCACTCCTGAGCTAAAGGTAGGGAGAGAACCTAAAAGTGGCAGTGGGGGAGCAAGGAGTATTCCAACTCTCTCATCTTGACCAGTGAGCCTAGGGGAATATGTAAGGGTGCAGCCAGTACTGGAAAGGGTGGCCAGGGAGTCTGTATTATTGGGGAAAGCCAGGTTTCAGTAATAGCTAGAAAATGGAAGGGGAGTGCTTGAGAAAATGATTTTAGTTGAAGGGAAGTTAAGGTGAAGGGAGTAGACCTTCCACAGGTCATAGTGGAAAGGGAAGATGGTGAAGGTTGGAAATTGGGGGTGGGAGAGTTGATGGGGATAGGAATAGGAAACAGCAAAGAAACCAGAATGGGCAGTCTTCTGGAGAAGATGGGAGAGGGAACATATAGAACAGTTGGCCTTGTTAAGGAGAAGGGGCCACCTCAATGTCAGAAATGGGAGTAAAAGAGGAGACAAAATTGATTTTGCCAAAGAGATTTTGAGATGCAAAGGAGAAGAATGAACTTATGGCAAATGGCCTCAATTTCTTCAGTAAAGTAAAATTTGTCAATGTAGAAGGAAGAAGAGAGGCTAGAGAAGGTTTCAAAGGGGAAAAGAAGGTTTGAAATATTTGCAATGGGGAACAGGCCAAGCAATTAATTAAGGAGTGAGATTGCCTATTTAAAAGGAAGGCCTAGTTGAGATGAGAGAACACAAATCTGTAGAGTAGAGGTGTGACTTCCTCTAACTCCATTCAATTTCATATGAGTAATAGAGGAGAAGGATGTCAGGAATAATCTTGTCTGACAATTTGGCAAGACATGAATAGTTAGTGATAGAACAAGGGGCCACAGGATTTGAGAGCTGATGACAGTGAGGTTAGTTGATTAGTTGTAGGATCAAGAATGAAAAGGGGAAAAATGGAAATCAGACAATGGGTAATATCTTTAGCAAATAGAGGTAGAAGAATTGGAAGTTTCAATTAGTATGAAATATAGATTTAGAAGAAGTGAGGCAATCAGAGAGATGGAAGAATAGAAGGGTTTAGTCAGATAGAAGAATGTCAGAATTTGTTTGTTTTTTTATTCTGAACTTAAACACTTCCCATCGAACCTCCACATAACTTAGCATTTCAAATACAGAGCAGAATGCAAAAAGCGGGGATTGAAACTGTAAATCACTATTTCATACTGTTTACAATATCTATACCTATTATATACATATGTGTAACATACATATACAAATACACCCATATATTGCACAAAGTAGCACATTGGATAGGCGTGCTGGACTGGAGTCAGGAAGATTCGTCTTTCTGAGTTCATATTCTGCCCCAGAGACTTAACAGCTATGCGGGCAAGTCACAACCCTATTTGTCTCAATTTTCTCATTTGTTAAGGGCACTGGAGAAGGAAATGGCAAACTACCCCAGTATCTTTGCCAAGAAACCCCCACAAAGGAGGTCCTAGGTTCAAATCTGGCCTCAGACACTTCCTAGCTGTGTGACCCTGGACAAGTCACTTAACCCTCATTGCTTAGCCCTTACCACTCTTCTGCCTTGGAACCAATACACAGTATTGACTCCAAGAGGGAAGGTAAGGGTTTAAAAAAAAAAAAAGAAACCCCAGCAAAGGGTCACGTAGAGTTGGACATGACTGAAAATGACTGAACAACAAATTCACATTTATTATATATGTGTATGTATACAAACATATACATATATATGAAATATTTAACAAGTTTCTTTCAGAACTGCTTTCTGTTTTTTTCTAAACTCTAGCCTTTAAAAATGTTTCAGTGTCCCTCCAGTGGTATTTAGCATCTCTGTTGTGGATTTCTTTTCTCCTTCTGCTAATTACTTCCTCTTCAGTGAAAAACAAAGTAGGGGGACTTTTGTATTAAATAGTCATAATCAAATGAAGCACACACAGTAGCCATGTATAGCATGTAGTTCTCTTTCTTCACTTTGGGCCCATTACCTTTCTATTAGGAAGTAGGTACTATTTCATCATAAGTCCTCTGGAGACGTGGTTGGCCATTGATTTTGATCAGAGTATTCAATCTTTTAAAGTTGTTTTTCTTTACATGATATTTCCCTGGTTTAACTTAATTTCATCCTGCTTACTTTACTCTATCAATTTTTCCTTTGCAAGATTCTAATTTTTTATGGCATAGTAATTTTCCATTACAATAACATACTATAATTTTTTTTTAGTAATTGCTCTGTTGGCACTCCATTAGTTTCCATTTCTTTGATTTATTTCTCCATTTAACCTCCTTTCAAGATCAAGACATTTGTTATACTTATGACTTTTCCTTTCCTAATATTATCCTCCCTCATCATTTTTACCAAAGGATTTCTGGCAATCAAGAAGAAACTATTAAAGATAAACCTGGTTCTTGGTGGGGGGCCGGTGGCGGGTTGCGATTCTTCACTTTTTGAGACAAATTTTTTTCTCTTCTATTCTCCCCCTTTTCCCCCTCCCCACCTTTGTCTCTGGAGTGGAGCTATTTAGCTTACCTAGTAGGAGACACCTCACCCTGCTCACCTGTCAGTGAGTAGGCCTAGGGAATCCAGTAGCAATGACATGCTCAACAGAGATGCTGCATTCAGAGGGAGCAGGGTGAGGATACCATGAGAAGAGAAAGGACACTCCTGTCCTTCCTTATTGGCCAGTTATCACCTTGACAACTTGTTTTCCTATAGTGCATGTCCACTCTTCTCATTGCTGTTGTATTTGTGGGAGAGTATGCCTCAGGTTTCTCAGAGAAATGTTTTTGTAGCTACTGTTCTTATGATTCCATTTCAGTAAATGGTTTGGTTTTAGCTAACTGCATCCTTCTAGTGACCACTACAGGTAAATGTAACAATGTGGTCTCATGCAGTTTAGCTTCAGGAGTGAAGACCTGCAGAGTTTCCTGGGAGGGTGGAGTGGTATCTTACCTGCAAGATCAAATTGAAGTGGGGCAGGCACTATACCAGCTTTTTGCTGAAATATATTTTTTCACTTTTTCTGTGTTATTTATTTAGCATGATTTCATTTTTGCACTTTGAAGTATTTCTTCATGGATTTTGCTTCAAAATGAACTCAAAGTTTTAAAATTTATCTCTTATGAGTAAAGCATTCTATCCAACCAACTGTGTGTCCAGCTGGCTAAGGTTTACACAGGAAATGAACACAAGGAAGTTCTGTGGTAGGTATAAGATAAACATGATCCTGTTTATGTTTTGCTAATGTTCTGGTTGTTTAGAAGTTAGAAGTTTTTTTCTATCTTCATTTTTCTTTTCTTCTTTCTTATCTCCGTTCCTCCCATCCTCCTTTATTTTTTGCTCTGGGCAGTTCTTTACAGAAACCTAACAATCAGGCCAGTCTGCCTCGTGGCTTTGATCTATTAAAAATATTTTGTTATAAAAGGTTAAAAGTCTTGAAATTTGTTGTGTTTCATACTTTGTCAAATCACACCCCCTCAGCCCATATTATTCACAGATGGTTGGAAGCAAAAGACTAAAGGAAGGGTAGAGTGCCTTAAAATTTGACATCTCCCATAATTTCCCTGGAGATTGTTTTATAAATATTGACATACTTTTCCTGACTTTTGCAGGTGCTTAAATAGAACTCTGTGGCCTTTCACCTAGTGTAATTAACTTTCTTTTATTTTCAGATGTTTACAATATCTTTTTCTAACCTTTATTTTCAGAGTGCTCTTGAAACCAAACTTAGCCAATTGTATAGACACCTGCAGTGCATGAAGCAAACGCTGAACTTCATCCTAGCCCCAGGACAGGGGTCCCACAAGCAATCTCTGCAAATTCTCCCCACTGCAGTGTACTCTAGGTTGATAAATCAGATGAAGAGATGTAATCTGTCTTTGGAGGAATGCTGCAGTGACTTGCTTATTTTGACCCTTATTGTACCTTCGGCACCCTGGGTGAGTTGAACTGCAAAGCTTTTTTTTTTTTTTTTTTTTTTTTTTTTTTTTTTGACTCAATGGTGATAAATCTCTCTTTAAAAAATTCCATCTCATTAAGACTGTGTACTTTAGGGTTTAATAATGTTTACATTTTGGAATTTAAATCATTTAGTAATACTGGGTTATTGCTTTTGTGTGCATTTTATCCTTTTAAGTATTTTATATTTCATTAAAATTAATTAAATTTAATTATAATTTAAGCTTTTCATCAATGTAACATGCTATATAATGTCTCCAAATGTAGTTAACTCACTGAAGTAATTTGAGTTAAATTTTTAATTAAAACAAAGCCAAAATTTTTTTGTTCAATCACTTTTTTCATTAATTATTGTTTCATAAATCTATCTGTGATTAGTAGTGACTTCAGAAACCTGACAACTGAATCAAGCATAGCCTAGATCAAGGGTTTCCAAAGGCATACTGAAGATATCTTGAAATGTTGCAACCAAGCAGTTACATGAATTAAAAAACAAAACAAAACAAACCCTTAACTTCTCTTAGAATTGATACTAATTATCAATTCCAAGGAAGATCAATGAGATCTAGGCAATTGAGGTTAAGTGACTTGCCCAGGGCTACACAGCTAGGAAGTGTCTGAGTTCAGATTTGAACCCAGGTCCTCCTAGATGTCCCTTTTACTTTTTTAAGGTTATAATAGGCAGGTATTTGAGGAGGAAGTTTCCTGTACAAACATGATCAGGTAGTACCAGGTTCTAGGAAGGAAGAGTATATCATATGTATTCCAAATTAGGAGACATTCTTGTGAATATAGTTTATTCTTTTTTTTTTTTTTAAACCCTTAACTTCTGTGTATTGGCTCATAGGTGGAAGATTGGAAAGGGTGGGCAATGGGGGTCAAGTGACTTGCCCAGAGTCACACAGCTGGGAAGTGGCTGAGGTCGGGTTTGAACCTAGGACTTCCTATCTCTAGGCCTGACTCTCAATCCACTGAGCTACCCAGCTGCCCCCTATAGTTTATTCTTAAACACAAATATGTTTCTGTCATGCTTTTTGGTTCATCTTGGTTTCTTGAGGACTAGAGCTATATCTTCTCTGGATTGTGATAATCTCTAGTAAATTTAAAATTCCATATATATGGTAAAGGTGAGTCTTTAAAACCCAGCATCTACAAATGATACTGTATTGTTTAATGTATATCTTCCTCTGGTGATATTTGTATATAAAGGTTACTATAAATTGAATAACAACCACAAACAGTGTGGAGTGGATACAATGAATTATAAATGTGATGTCTCAACTATTTAAATGTTTTAATAATGGGGGCAGCTGGATAGCTCAGTGGATTGAGAGCCAGGCCTAGAGATGGGAGGTCCTAGTTTCAAATCTGACCTCAGACGCTTCCCAGCTGTGTGACCCTGGGCAAGTCACTTGACCCCCATTGCCTAGCCCTTACCACTCTTCTTCCTTAGAGCCAATACATAGTATTGACTCCAAGACGGAAGGTAAGGGTTTTATAAAAATAAATAAATCAAACAAACAAATAAATAAATAAATGTTTTAATAAGTGATTAATTCCAAGATTTCCTAGAGTAAGGTGGTGGTTGTCTTTATCCTTTGAAAATATTTGGGGTACATGGCTACTGAGGTTGAGACACTTCCATAGGAGAGGGGCTGGTATCTTAAGACAGAAGAACTTTAAGAGCAAAAGCAGAATATAGAAAAAAATAAAAGGAATATCAGAACTGTGAGGAATCAAATGCATATTGGGCTGATGACTGATTGCATATATCAAAAGAAAAGGTGGAAATTTCCTATTAGTAGCTTTGTTCAACAAATGTTGCAGAGAGTTTCAGACGAATTAGAATTGAGGAAATGTTATCATATTTGTATGTTAAAAAGCTATTGATAAATTTAGAGTGAAATTTAAGTTGAATGATCAGTTTAGAAGACTGTAAAGAACTGAGTAGTAAGAGAATAGGAAGGGGAGGCAACAAATTGCTAAAATAATTTTGTTGGACCATAGTTGGTAAAGGCAGGTCAGATCATATGCTGAGAGCTTTTTAAGGATAGGACAGATTTGAAGGGCAGATTTGTAGGCAACATAGAGTGATCCAATAGAGAAGGGAAGTTGATTGTGGGGCTAATCTGTTGGTGAAAACAGGAAAAGATAGAATCAAGGGTTCATGTAAGGGAGTTGATCTTGAAAAGAAAGGACAACTCTTCATCAAAGAGTAGAGTGAGAAGGAAGAGACTAGGGGAAAGTAAAATATTGGAGAAGAGAAATGAGAGGGACTGATATCTATTAATTTTGAGGTCTAGTGAAGGGGAGAAGAGGACATGCAACATAACTTGCTTCTATTTTCTAAGTAAAATATGAGGCATAGTTTTCTATTGGAAAATGGAAGGGAATTCTGGAAGGCTTGTGAATTTTGAAACAACTATCATGGAGAAGATAGGGCAAGCTTTTAGTAGTTCCCTAGTGCTTATAATGTTAGTTTGTGATTCATTCTATCTATCTGTCTATTGATCTATCTCTCTGTATCTACCTAGGTATCTATCTATAATCTATTTATCTATCATTTATCTATGTGTCTATCTATCCTTTCTATCATACTACAAATAGGCCATTTATGCCATTACATAATATTTTAAAGCAAAAATGAGTGGTATACTTTATAATTTTTTGCCTATATTGATATAACTATATAGTTTTGAACATTTTTGTTTTTGATACATTTGTTGTTTTTTCTGAACTCGAACCCTTCTTCTATCCACGTTGATCAGAGTAAATACATTTGGATCTATATTGCTGTAGACAAAAAATTCATTAATGACATTGATTGATAGTTTTTAAAATTTGTTTTATCATTCTATGGTTTAGATATCAAGACTATATATCATTAGAAGAATTTGATAGAGTGTTTTATTTTTCAGCTTTTGAGAATAGTGTACCATAAACTATTTACTGGTCTTTAAAAGTCTTATTGAATTTGTCTATATATCTATTTGAACCAGTTTTTTGTTGTTTGTTCCTTTCAACTATTTCAGTTTAATTTCTTAAAATTGGATTGTTTGCTATCTCTATTAGATATTCTTTTAATTTGGATATTTTATATGTTTGTAGTTAACATGATTTCTTTTAAATACTCAATTTTTGCTGGCACTTACTTATTTATATGCCAACAAAACCCAGGATTTAGAATGTATAGTTAGTTGTTTCTTATAATTTAAAACAGTTCTTTATTTGTTATAATTTTGCCTTCCTCATTTTTTATTTTGTGAATTTGATTTTCCTTCTTATTGTTCCATCAGTTTGCTAAAGGCTTATTAATTATACTAATCTCTTCAAAGAATCTTTTAGTTGTTTTCGTCAGTTCTATAGTTTTCCCTCCAGCTTATTTCTACTTTTATTTTTCATGTGTCTTCTCTTTTCATTTTGTGTTTGTCTATTTATTGATTTTCAAATTTTTCAAATTTTGTGTTCACTTACTTAAGCCTATTATTTTCTCTTTTGTGTCCCACATATTTTTGCTACAATATTTCATCATTATCATTCTCTTTTACACCATTATTGTTTTAATGATTTGTTTATTGACCAGCTCATTATTTAGGATGACATAATTAGATTTGTATTTTTGTCTGTATTTTTTATTTGTTTTCTCTGTATTAATTACTAATCTTATTGCATTTTGGTCCATGGAGTATTTTTTAAAGTATTTATTGCATTAAAAACCAAACAAACCTTACCTTCTGTCTTAGAATAGGTACTATTAAATAAATGTAAAGACATTTGCATTTACATTTTTATTCTTAAAATCAACTGCATGTGTTTGGAAAAGGGGCTTTGTACCTAGACAACATTTCCTGTGAAAATAAATTGAGTATGCTAGTAGGCTGCAAACTCAACAAGACAATAAATAGTACTATATGGTAACCCAATAAATGGTTGCAAGTTCAGGCTGAATTAATAAAATCATAGTATCTAATTCAAGTCACCACATTTTAGGAAGGATGCTGACAAATTGGAGTGAATCCAGGGGAGAATAATGAGAATGGGACAGATGAGTAATAAAGGGTAGACAATTGGGTTAGTGACTTGCCCAGGGCCAAGGCAGAAGCTGCCTCCACTAGTCAGTGTCTGAGGCCAAATTTGAACCTAGGACCTTCTGTCTCCGGGCCTGGGTATTTCTTGCATTTTAACATTTATTTCTAATTTCCCTGTGCCTTGGAACTTCAACTATTTTTATGAAGCCTGCCAAACTGAAGAATAGGTATAATATTTATTCTCTCAAAATGAAGATGCCATGTCTTTCATTTTTATTTTTGAATAGTTCATTTGATTCTATATTTTGTTTAGAGTTCTCTGTCAAATTAAAGAGGAATAATAAAGTCTCCTACTATTATTGTCTTTATCTTTTCCAGATCTGTTAACTTTTCCTTTATGAATTTAGATGTTATGTAATTTTGTATATTCATGTTTAGTACTTATATTTGTTCATTGTTTTTATGTCTATCTCTAATTATGAATTTTATTATATAATATATTAATTTGTTATTATATTTTTATTATGTAATCTACTATACATATATATAATAATAATGAACATGATGGCAGATTCCATTTTTTAACTCATTTGCTGCCTAATAAATTTTGTGCTAACCTCTCATTTTCTGCTTTCTATAAGTTTTTACATTTTGGGGGTAAACAACAAAATATTGACTCTGAACCAATTCCATAGAGCAAAAGAAAAATTAAAAGAGGAAATAATGATGGAAATTAGAACTCCAACTGTTACAGAAATCAGATTATTCAAACAAAAACTCACTTTTACAAGTGAGAGAGAATTTTTCCCATACAGTAAAGGTTTTGTAAAAAAGATAACGGCATTTTGGAATTCATTTGGTTTGAAGGGAAAATAAGCAAAACACAATAAAGTACCAAAGCATTTTTAGAGCACGTGTGTTTTAAATTGATTAAATCAACTGACCTTTAAATTAGTTTATATAGAGTAGAGGTTATTAATCTGAGAGCTGTGACTTTGTTTTTAAAATAGATTGATAATTTTATTTCAACATATTTGGTTTCCTTTGAAATAATATGTATTATATTTTATCATTTAAAAACCATTTTTCAAAGCAGAGAAGCTAGGTGATACAGTGCATTTCCTCTTGATAAAACCTTTCCTTATCTTGTTTGAATAACCTGATTGACAAAAATCTTTCTACTTCACTAGAAAGGCTATTTTACCTTGGGCCACTTTTATTAATTGCCTGTACTCAATTTCTTGGCATTGAATATAAAGAAGGAAACTATGTAAGAAAATTAGCTGAACACAGAATAGTATACCTGTCAGATCTATGGGAAAGGGAAAAATTTTAAACCAAGCAAGAGTTAGAAAAAATTACAAAATGTAAAATAAATAATTTTTATTATATTAAATTAAAAAGGTTTTTTTACAAACAAAAACAATGCAACCAAAACCAGAAGGGAAATAACAAACAGGGAAAAGAACTTTATAACAAAAAACTCTGACAGAGGTCTAATTACTCAAATATACAAGGAGCTAAATCAATTGTATAAAAATCAAGTCATTACCCAATTGATAAATGGGCAAGGGACATGAATAGACAATTTTCAATTAAAGAAATAAAAACTATCAATAAGCACATGAAAAAGTGTTCTAAATCTCTAATAATTAGAGAAATGCAAATTAAAAAAAACTCTGAGGTATCACCTCACACCTAGCAGATTGGCTAAAATGAGAGAAGGGGAGAGTAATGAATGTTGGAAGGATGTGGCAAAATTGGGACATTAATGCATTGCTGATGGAGTTGTGAACTGATCCAACCATTCTGGATGGCAATTTGGAACTATGCCCAAAGAGCTCTAAAGGACTGCCTGCCCTTTGATCCAGCTATAGAATTGCTGGGTTTGTACCCCAAAGAGATCATAGATAAACAGACTTGTACAAAAATATTTATAGCCATGCTTTTTGTGGTGGCAAAAAAACTGGAAAGTGAGGGTATGCCCTTCAGTTGGGGAAAGGCTCAACAAATTGTGGCATATGCTGGTGATGGAATACTATTGTGCTCAAAGGAATAATAAACTGGAGGAATTCTATGTGAACTGGAAAGACCTCCAGGAATTGATGCAGAGTGAAAGGAGCAGAGCCAGAACATTGTACACAGAGACTGATACACTGTGGTAAAATCGAACGTAATGGACTTCTGTACTGGCAGCAAAGCAATGACCCAGGACAATTCTGAGGGACTTATGGTAAAGAACGCTACCCACATTCAGAGGAAGAACTGCAGGATTGGAAACACAGAAGAAAAACAACTACTTGAACACATGGGTTGATGCAGACATGGTTGGGGATGTAGACCTGAAACGACCACACAAATGCAACTATCAATAATATGTAAATAAGTCTTGACTGATCACACATGTTAAAACCAGTGGAAACATGCTTTTGATATGGGGGTGGTGGTGAAGGGGAAAGTAAAAACAAGAATCATGTAACCATGGAAAATTTTTCTAAAAAAATAAAATATTTAAATTAAAAAAAAGAATAATGTAAATTCCCTTTTTTAATCTGTCTTAAGTAGGGGGCAGCTGGGTAGCTCAGTGGATTGATAGCTAAGCCTAGAAGGGAGGTCCTAGGTTCAAATCTGGCCTTCCTAGCTATGTGACCCTGAGCAAGTCACTTAACCCCCATTGCCTAGCCCTTACTACTCTTCTGCCTTGGAACCAATACACAGTATTGATTCCAAGATGGAAGGGAAGGGTTTTATTTTTTTAAAAATCTGTCTTAACTACATCTTTATTTTTTTGTTTCCTTGCATATTATCATGTATTACCACCACTTTCTTTGGATTCCTCTGAGGTATAATAGATTCTAATTTAACTCTTAATTAAAAATTAAGTTATAATTGATATCTTCTGTTTCTTGCATCATCATCATCATCATCATCATCATCATCATCATCATCATCATCTCAAGTAGCCAACATCTTCCATTCATCAATATGAAGTGTATTCTTCTTATCAGTGAATTCTTTTCTCTCCAATGCAAAGGAAACAAGCATTTTAGCCATTTTGTTTCCATAATTTCAAATAGTTTTCCAAAATCATTATTTTATTATTCATTTTGTATCAGTGTTCCTATCATCCCACAACCTTTCCAACATTAAATATTACCATTGTGTAGGCCTCTTTATAGGATGGGAGATGAAACCCCTGGATGGTTTTGATTTGCATTTTTCTTGTAACAATTTGAAGTATTCTTACATGAGATTGTGGATACTTTCTATTTCTTTTGGGAAATATTTTTCATTTCCTTTGACCACTTATCTATTGACAAACAGCTATTAGTTATGAATATATGTATATATGCATATCCAAATGTTTATTTACATATACACATCCAGTATACATGCACATGTGTGTATATACATGCAAATGGATGTATATTGTAAGGATTTTAATAGCAGCCATGTTGGATCAAGTAACTGGCAGTCAAGCTTGATCCAATATGACTGCTATTAAAATCCTTACAATATATAGATACATTTATACATATATGTGAATTAATAATCTACATATATAAATTGGATTCCAAAACCTTATCAGAGAAATTTGATACAAAGATTTGTTCCCCGTTTGACCACTTCTCTCTCTTTTTTTTTTTTTTTTAAACCCTTGTATTTCGGTATATTGTCTCATAGGTAGAAGAGTGGTAAGGGTGGGCAATGGGGGTCAAGTGACTTGCCCAGGGTCACACAGCTGGGAAGTGGCTGAGGCCGGATTTGAACCTAGGACCTCCCGTCTCTAGGCCTGGCTCTCACTCCACTGAGCTACCCAGCTGCCCCCTGACCACTTCTCTTCTTATCCTGAGTATTAACTTTATGCATAAACGTTTCAGATTCATTTGATCAAAGTAATCTTATCTTTTGTAATTACTCATATCTCTTATTTTGTAAGTGATATATCTCCTGCCCATAATTATAAGAGAGACATAATACCTGTTTCTCTTCTAATTTTTTATAATGCATTTATTTATAATATCTCTGAGTTGTTAATTTTCATAAACGTTTCATGTGGTACTGATGAATATTCTTTGGCTATTCCATTTAAGAGACATCATTAGCTTTTTAAGTCTAGATTCTCTACCAATTTGTTCAGTTTCACATTTTTGCTTTTCTTTATCTCCTGTTAGACTTATAAAATATAATCCAGTTTTATTTTATGTTAACCTTTTAAAAATGTTTCTTGAAAGCAATAGATTGCAGGATTTTATTTTATTTTCCAATCTGTTACTCTTTTTATTTTATTGATTTGTTTTATCCATTCACATTTAAAGTTATGGGTTAGGTTTGCATTTCCACTATCTGTTTTCTAATATTGATTTTTTTTAAGTTATGATATCCCCCCTTTTTTGACAGTACTGTACTCCTTCAGTTACTTTACCTTATTCTTTTTCAAGGGTGGCTCTTCCCCTCAACCTTGATTTTCTCCCCTCATTTGTTTCTCCTTTCTCTTGGAGTTTTGCTTATCAGTTACTTTCTCTCCCTTGCTTTTTTCTGGTTACACAAGTTTTCACCCCTTTTTCCCCCCTCTCATTTAGTTAAGTAGATTATCCCTTCCTCTCCTTCCCTTCAACCAGTTCTATTCATTAGGTTTTTTTAATTTCATTTTTCTACTCCTTTCCAAAAATAATTTCTCTTATTCTTTTCATTATTCATCCTTTATGGCTATTCTAGACTTTCATTCTCTGATTCATGATCCCTATACGTATTTGGGATCTTTCTCTTTTCCCTATTCTCCAGGCAATCAAAATGTCTAATGCATTCATTCTAGACTCTCCCTCCTAGGCAATTTCTGCCACTGTCCAGTATAGCTTTCCTCTTGCACTCCTCTTTTCCATTGTGCCTTCCTCTCAGAACAATACTAGCTTTTGCAGGTGTCAGAAAGTACAATGCCCCATGGAAGGACCCTTCCCCCACCACATCCCTGATTATATAACCCACCACTGACCTATACCATCCCCTGGTTACCATTTTTTCCTTATTTGCCTCAAATTGCCCCTCCCCCCATATATACTCTCCCAGTCTCCCAGGTGCCTGTTGCCCCAAAGGGTATTCAAATTCTTCCCTTTCTAAGGTAGGACAAGTAAACTTTTTAAGCACCTAATACCCCAGACCACATCCAGTACAAGTTCCCTATCTTCTTTCATATATATTCTCTCATTGCCCATAAGAGCAGAACCTCATCTCACCAACAAAGTAAGACCTCCTTCCTATTATCCTCTCAATCCCATGTCCACCCTTGTGAAATCTATTCCTTCTCCTCATCCCCTCTTCCTGTAGACTCTTCTCTTTCTGAGACCACAGGGGTCAGTTTCCCCTCATTGCTAGTCTTTGATCCAGGCTCATCATGCAATCCCCTTTCCTCTTCCTCTTCTTCCTGCCATGTACCTCCACTTTTGTAAGGTAGCACTAAAAAACCAAACCAAACCAAAAACCACTGATGTAGGCAGAGTGTAAAGCAGATTCTGTTCATAATGCCTCAGGCATGCCTCTTCACTCTTACCTGCCAAGGATTTTCACTTTCACTCTTGTCTCCTTGGATACTTTTAAAACAAAGTTTCTTACTGGTCTTTCTAAAATCACTCAGGTGCTATCCTTACCTTTTGCATTTATTCATTTCTCCTATGTTGTTTGGGGTGTTCAGTAAGCAAATAATCTCTTCTGTCCTAATTTTTCTTTCTAAATATGTTTCAGTTCTTTGGCCTTGCACTGGCAATTTAGAACCTTGTGGTGTTACTGCCTATTCCCAGTAGCTGTTTGTTAATAAGGTCCAAGGGCAAACTTTTAGTTTGGAGTTCAGGTCTCCATGAAAAGAGCAAAGGGGAACCAGGTTGTAAGAATGAGTTTGAGGAGAACTAGAGGAAAGCTAGAGAAAAAAAAGAAAAAGAAAATTTATCCTGGGACAAACACACAGTGACTAAGGATGAGAAGGTGGACTTCCTTCTGCAACAACATCTACATCTATATACACTTCTTTTACAAAGGATCTTTGAAACAAAATAGTCACAATAACAGGCAATTTGACAGTACCTCATAGTTAGCAAAGTATTTTACACATTGTCTTTTGCATTTTTCAATGAACACTTTTTGTCTTTAAATCATAAGCATCTAGTACTGGGTTCTGACACACACTAATTGGCTTAATAAATACTTATTGAATGAATGATTCTCCACAGTCTCCTTTTAGAAGTCACAATGTCAATGCACCAAAGCTCATTGACTTAATTCACAAGAGGACTTCTCTGACATAAACTGGCTTTGGAACAAACAAGTTGTTCTAGCATTAACAATTGTTATTTGTTTTACCATCAGCATTTTCATAACCATGTCACTGCCAGAATAAATGTGATGAATTCTGCTCCCGTGACAGAAGTGATCATTGTTAACTAGGTAATAGGATCACACAGTTATATAGGTAACGGGATCATACAATTTGGAGGAGCAAAGGACATTAGATGTCATATAGTACAACCTCTCCCCACATACTCTTTGCAGATGAGGAAACTGAGGCCAGAGGGATGAAATAACTTGTCCAGCCAAATCACTACATACAGAGGACAGGAATAAAGCAAAAATTCCACTTTGTACAATTTTTATTCAATCTTTATTGTAATTATGGAATGAAAGTTTCTCTAGCCTATTTTCCATTTTACAATTGTCTTTTCTGCCATAATGGGCCCACTATCTTTTATTCAAACAGGTATCAGACAGATACTGTTAAAATTATGACTATAATAAAGAAGAATCTTTAAATATAAATTATTCAAAAGCCCATGTAATGGTTTTCAGGAGGGAAAGCCCATCAACTTTTAATGGGCTATGAATATCCAGTAGATTAGTGCTGAGTATTTAAATAGGTAGGTGTTTATTTTAATGAACCACTTTCCTGGATATTACATATTAGCAAGGTAAAGATGTTGGAAAAGCAGTGACTCCGATTCTTATGGGGTTAGGACAAATCACAGATTACAAATGTGGAAAGCATTAATAGCCAGTTTCCTAAAATACTTCTTATGTGGGCCTTCTCGATTCTTAGATCTAGGTTGAAGTTAAATGAACCATTTGGATTTATATTCAAGTACCCAAAGAAGCTATAAAAATTATTTTCTGCCAGCTACATAATTGTAAGGTTGGAGTTTATAAATATCACAGATGACTTTTAACTTTATTTTGCCTTAACAGGCTCATAAGCCATTTTTTAAGCAAGCACCTAAACCAATATACATAATTGAATTTTCAGTCAAAACAGAGTGTTTGATAGGCTAATAGTTTTGGATAGTGACATTTTTCTCCTCCAAGTGTTATAAAATAAATAAAAGTGAGTGTAGTAAATCATTTTGTCCAGCCAATCACTTTTCTAAAGGGAAAATAAAGTTTCTTTCAATTATGTCCCCTTCCATTCTTGAAGGTTCTTGCCCTACTTGAGTGAATTAGTGTCCTTGGAATTTCTGAGGTAGAGAGAGACCCCTCTAGAAGACTTTTCAAATAAATTCTAGAATCCTGCCAGATGATTCTTGGTATATCTATTCCAGAACAAACCTTTTCCCCACCTCCCCCCAAAATAAGTTTCTTTTTGACTAATGTGTGTCATGTAATGACTTTAGAACTTCAAGCTACTCTAGGCACTGCAATCAAAACAACAATGTTTTATGGTTTCTTTCATGACAATTCTAAAAGGATGACTGGTGAGCTCTAAATGCTTTCTACTTTGCTAAATGTATGCTTACTTCATCTTCTGTTTGTCCTGTGATTTGTTCAGTTGTTTTTCAGTCATATCCAACTTTTCATGACCAGTTTGGGGTTTTCTTGGCAAAGATACTGGAATGATTTACCATTTACTTCTCTAGCTCTTTTTACAGTAGGGGAAACTGGAGCAAACAGATTTAAGTGACTTGCCTAGAGTCATACACAGAGAAAGTATGGAAAGCTGGATTAGAATTCAGGAAGATGAGTTTTCCTGACTATGCTGAGCACTCCATTCATTGCACTACCTGGTGCCTAGCATTAAAAGCAATAAAATTTGACCTAATGTCTTTGGGATAAATTATACAGTTTTAAATATTTTATCCTGAGGGCTAGAAAAATTATAATATTAGAAAGGGGAAAATTATTTCTCCTATTTTTCTCTCTGGTAAAAAAAGATATTATCATACATTTAAAGCTAAAAGAGACCTTTGAGGCCAGTAAATTTCACTGTCTCAAATGAGGAAACTGAGGCAGAGAAGTTAAGTGCCTTACCTAGGTTCACATAGCTAGTAAATGTCTTAACGTGGGATTTAGCTCAGGTTTTTTAAATAAAATTGACTCCAAGTCCAGCACCATATCTACTACCCATGTTTCCTCGACAGTGTGATGACAGACAGATATGATAAAAGTCTTAATTAGCATAGGCTATATGTGTCAGAGTTTTTTATAAAAATGATAAAATTCTTTGTTTATTTTTTTTTCAGGAAGATCTTGCTGTGTCTTCTTGAAAAGTTACATTTTCATGTAGTAGTCTAAGGATATACTATTATAATCTTTGAGTTTATACTCCTGACATATATTTAGAAATTATAGATGTATATTTATAGATCTTTAAATTACATTATTTAATTAACATTTCATGTTCATTATAAAACATATACAAAAATAGAAATGTAAAAGAATGAGTTAAAATGAAATAATTTAAAATTTTATTTATTAACAGAGCAAAATCTTTTTTGCTTTCACTAAAACATTATTAACAACATTCAGTAACAATTAAAGTTGATATTATTACAGTAGCTAGGTGGTTCAGAGGTTAGAGACAGGCCTTGACAAGTAACTTGACCTTGGTTGCCTGGCCTTTACTGCTTTTCTGTCTTGGAATCAATCCTTAGTATCAATTCTAAGACAGAGGGTAAGATTTTTGTTGTCTTTGTTTGTTTTATTTTTTAAACCTTTACCTTATATCTTAGAATAAATACTGTATATTGATTCCAAGGCTGAAGAGTGGTAAGGGGTAGGCAGTGGATGTCAAGTGACTTGCCCAAGGTCAGACAGGTAGGAAGTGTCTGAGGCCACATTTGAACATTTGCACTCAATGCACCGAGGTAAGGTATTTTAAAAGTATTATTATTAATGCTATTTTAGTGAGAACAATATGTTTTAAAATGTTTTATTACTTTTGACATCCTTATGTATGTCCTACATGATTGTTAAGAGTAATTACATATAAATAATTGTTGTTTCTTAGTAACTATAGTTATTCAGTAAATTTATTTTTAGATGCTTTTTATCAACAGATGCACAAAACAATCAAATAATAACCCAGGACAGCTGTGAATCTCATGGTTTTGAGCAGGAGCTGTGTTTCACTATATTTCTCTGTATTTTGGATTTTATTGTCTACCATACATGTATATAAACAAAAATAAGTTGTTTCTGATTTCAAATCAGCAGAAAATTTCTCATATAAACCAATGCTTATTTTCAATATTTTTTGCTTAATGGATGATATCACAACTTAATTTCCTATTGACATTTAGATATTTTAGGTGTGTGTGTGTGTGTGTGTGTGTGTGTGTGTGTGTGTGTGTGTGTGAAACAGCAAGTCAATTTGGATTTACTGGAGAGTACAGGAAGCATCGTAATGCCCAATAAGTCTAGGAAGATAGGATGAAGTTTTTAAAGTCAAACACAGGAGTTCTTATTTGATGAGTAGTCACTGAAGTATTTAGAGAAGGGAGGTGACATGGTCAAGCTTATGCTTTAGGAAAATCTCTCTGGGAACTGTGTCAAAGAAAGACTGCAGAGCCAAGAGGCTCGAGACACAGAGACCCTGTAGGTGGTTGCATTAGTCCAAATTATTATTTCTCATAATTGTAATTGATTGCTTGGTTAAGGAAATAAAGTACCTGAGACTGGTTAGCCAAATTACAATCAAACAATATTGCAATACAGTCCATACTTATTAAGTGCCTACTTTGAGGAAACAAAGATGTTTGTTGAGGAGCATCCTTCATTTCCCAGGAAGGGATGGCTATTCCAATATGTTCAAAGTACTCCTTGGATCCTTTTCCACTTAAAACAATAGCTCCATGAGCCCCCACTATGTTTTTCTTATCTTTTAACTAATTGTATTTTTATTAATTTTTACTTATGCTTACTAAGCAAATAGAGGACATAATCCATTGAAAGCAAAGAAAGTTAAAATAAGAAAGTTATATGGCACAGTGGAGAAAATGCTGGCCTTGCAGTCAGAGTCAGGAAGACTTGAGTTCTTATTCAGACTCACATACTTGGCTAGCTGTGTGACCCAAGACAAGTCTCTTAGTTGCTCTTTGCCTCAATTTCTTCATCTATAAAATGAGAATAATACCACCTACTCACAGGGATGTTGTGAGGACTAACAGTGCCTGGTAGATAGTAGGTGATCATTCCCTTCCCTTTTAGAATAGTAAGAAATGCTGCATACACCAAAGAAAATTCTCTTGTTAACCTGAGGCATAGACTCCCATAAACACACACACCATCAGTCAGAAGAGTAGACACACAAAGAGAATATAGAAGAATATAATAATACAAGAAGCATAAAAATAGGAATGTATGGCTGGGGCATATGCGTGAATAGGCATATATGAATGGCCATATACATAGGGAATGGAAATGGCCAGGGCTGAAAAAAACTAACAAATAAAAATGAATAGGGTAGAAAGACAAGGCTGCATGGTGGATGAAGCTTAAGACTTGGAGTCAAGAAGGTCTGAATTGGAATGCTGCCTCAGGCATTTATTAGCTGTATGGCCCTTGTTTTTTACCCTATTCATTTTTACTTGTTAGTTTTTTTCATGAAACTTATGTAAATTGAGTTAAGGTTACATTCTTCAGTATCAGGAAAATGATAATTTTTATTCCTTAATGACAAAAAAATCTAATTTTGCTAACTTTATGTTAATATTAAAAATGGGCTCTTAACCTTTTACCTTATTTCGACCTTTTTTTCAATCAAATGCAAACAAGGTTGATTGATTGCTTTTCGTCTACTTTAACCATTGACTATTTTTATTTGCAAAAATTTGTATTGCTTATGGAAAAATGTTTTACATAATTGCATGTGAAAAATCTATACCAGACTGTCATCTCAGGGAGGGTAGAGGGTGGGAAGAAGGAAGAGAATTTGGAATTGAAAAAATTTTTAAATAAATATTAAAAACTGTTTTTACACACAATTGGGAAAGATAAAATATTATTAAAATTTTACATTGCTTTACATGTTCTAGAATAAGAGGACCTGAAATGTTTGAACCAGAATTCTTGGGTTATTGCTGTTTCACTGAGATCATGTGAGAAAAAACTCAATTGCTAAAATTTATTCCATATTGTATAGACACCTAGTATGTGGTTGAATAATTCATTCAGTGACACATCTTTGTTCTTTCTTATATTTAATTGAAAATTAAAAGCTTATATCTAAAATTATCAGTTAGATATCTTAACAACTGATCATTCTGTTTTTCAGGCCAAAATACAAAGTGCTTCAATCCCAGAATTCACTGTAGATAGTGTTCTGTCTATGCTACCAGAATTTCCCAAAGGGTCTCTGCAAGTAAAAGCCAAAAAGGCAATAGAAGCTCTACTGAAGGCTACTAATTATGCCAAGCTAATGACTATGCAACAGGTGAGGGAACTTGTTTTTTTTTTAAGTTAAAGTTTTGCCCTATATTAATCTTTCTCCCTTTATGATAGTTCTAAGCTTTACATTCCCCCATTTTTGTTGGGAGGAAATTGGAGATAGATGTCAAGGCAACTAAATTCATAAACTTTGAGGCTGTACTAATCCATCATTCAACATTGTGTCAGCCATTGTTGTAGGAGGTAGGTGAAAGAGAATGTAAAAGAGGAGAAGGTATATACCAGTGATGGCAAAACTTTTAGAGACCAAGCACTCAAACTGCAACCCTTGCACTGCATGTGACATGCCCCCCCCCCCTTACCCCAGACAGGGCAGGGAAGAAGCGCTCCTGTTGGGCTGCTGTGCAGAGGGGTAGGTGATGAGAGAAATGTCCTCAGGTGCACATGAAAAGGGGAAAGGGAGCAGCCTCCTTCTACCCGCTCCAGCATGTGTGCCATAGGTTTGCCAGCACAGTTCTATACAGACACAAGAACCTATAGACCTGGAGCATTATCTAAAATGGGCTTCAGCAGTGCCTCTTCTGGCCTCACTAGATGATAAGGCTCTTACTTGCCACACTATGTTTTGGTGGCCTGGGAGATACAGTCAGTGCAATCATTTTGACCAGTTTGTGAGACTTAAATGATAACAGCTGCACAGAGGCAGCAGCATCTTTTCATCTAGGTTGCTACAAGGCAAGCTGTAGAGATGGCTTCCCAAAAAGTCCTTCAGCAAATTGAATGTAAATGGACCATAGGATTAATGTGAAATGGGGAAGAGCCTAAGCAGCCAGAGGAAAAGAAGGAACTACAGATGCTAGAATTAAGCTGGAGCCTGTCCCAGGATTTCCTGGAGCTCTTCTTCATTCATCAGCAACTGAAGAAGAAGCCTCTGCAACTTATTTTGAAATCCTTTGTAGTGGTCCTCTGGTGGTGATTAATATCTCCCGGCCACCTTCTCCTGGCATTGTATCTCTACTCTACCAGGTTTTGGATCACACACTTTCCGGCCAGTGGGGCCATTCCCTCCTTTCATGAGAGCTCTAGGACCCATCCCCTATCCTTCTCTGGATCCCCGAGGATGAGGATCATTCAGGAAAGAACAGAATTTCCTAACTTCCTAGATTCCTGAGGAGGAAAGGCACTTTAGAAATGTAGTAAATAAATCTTGAGTAAATATATTTTTTCTTTCTAAGTTTCCATGGTAGCATATAGCATGCTAAGTTATGGACAAACAGAAAGTTGGCGCAGTGTTACTGAGCAATTAGAGGAGCCTTATTGATCTGATACAAATAAATCTGAACACTGGTGGAAGCCTTTGCTTCTTAAACATATAGGAAAAAAGTAGGTCAGGGTTTGTTTGGAGCTTCTGGGAACCTTTAGGAGAACTGTAGTTCTAATTTTATGTATTTTCTGTGTGTTTGAAGTTTGATAAACTTTGCCCTAGGGTGGAAGAAAACATTTGATCATATTTTAAAAATAATAATTTTGCCAGTGCCTGTCATTGGTTTTTACTCATTTGCAGTTGGATCTGACTCTTCTTGACTCCATTTGGAGTTTTCTTGGCAGAAACACTGGAATGGTTTGCCATTTCATTCACTAGTTCATTTGACAGATTAGGGAACTGAGTCAAACAAGGTTATTTGGCTTTCCCAGAGTCACCCAGATAGTATCTTGAGGACAGATTTGAACTCAAGATGTAAGTCTTAGACTCCAGGCCTGGCATTCTGTCCACTTTGCCATCCAGCTGCTCCACTAGTCATTAGGAAGAGTCATTAAGTATGATTTCCCTATTACCCAAGGTTGAACTTTGAAAATTAACGCCTCCTACATACTTTCTTTCCTCTCTTATTCCCCTCTTGCTAAAGGAATCTCTCTACCAACAAAACAAAACAGACATTTATTCAAAACCTTCTGTCTTAGAATCCCTACTAAGTAGAGACTCTAAATGAGTCTTTTTCTTGCAAAACAGAGACTCTTAATGTGGAATTTGGAGCATTTGTAAGATGCATTTAAAAAAAATTAAAGGTAGTTGAATCCTGTTTGGAACTTTAAAATATTATTCAGAACTTTCTGTAAGCAATTTAATTTTGCCTTGAAAAAGCTGGAGTCCCTTTTCAGAATTAAGACCTTCAGGATGTAAACCTTCTTGTTTCTCCAAAGATTTCTAAGCTCATAACTAATGAACATGGTATTAATGAGAACTTCCCCCCACCCAGACTGTCAAGCCTTCATATATATAGTACATTAAAGTTTGCAATGTGTGTTTCCTGTTATCTCCTCATATTCTTAAAATAGTACTGTGAGGGCAGTGCTGTTATTAACCCTATTTAATAGATGAGAAAACTGAGGTATACGATGGCTAATTAAGCCAGTCACCCAAGGTCACATCTAGTAAGTGCCTGAGACAAGATTTGAACCAAGGTCTTCCAAGTTTCAAACCACTGCACCACCAGATTTCATGGCATTTTAGTGATAAATATGAAGACTATGTTCTAGAACTTAATTTATGACGCTTCAAGATAAATAGGATGATATTTGGTCACATATGTTTTGTCTCCTTTTTATTGGTGGGGAGGGGAAAATGCTATCTTTGAGC
The DNA here is from genome assembly GCF_016433145.1 of Gracilinanus agilis. NCBI lineage: Eukaryota > Metazoa > Chordata > Mammalia > Didelphimorphia > Didelphidae > Gracilinanus > Gracilinanus agilis. Next base: position 309,580,555 of record NC_058130.1, on the reverse strand, counting down.
ATTGCAATTTAGAAATAATGCTTTGTTATTTGTTTAAAATTGAACTTTTTACTTTGAGTTCTTGACTCTTCCTTGCCATTGTTCTACACATTTTGGCCTAGAAAATTATGTCTCACTAGAAATTGATTTCCACAGTAAATATACAGTAAGTTGTCCAAATTTTCTCAGCACAACATGAAATTAAACATGTTTTGAGCACAGGTGGCCAAACATACCAAGTGTGAACAAATGGATATTTTGCTGTGACCCACCAAAGTTTACACTTTTCAACAAGCTCAACTATGAATGTGTCATTTTGATATTATTTAATGAAAGAGAGATAAAGTATTGAATCCTATCTTCTACAGACACAGTAGTGATGAAAAGCATTAAAAGTTATTTACTTATTCTTCTATTTGTATGCATTTTAAAGAATACAAAGTAAGAATCAATACAAAACCAAAAACACTACTTAAAAAAAATCTTGCAACAAAGGAAATTGCCTCAAGCAACTGTATCAAAGCAAGATAGACATAATTCTACAGGGTAGTGATTTATTCAGAGACATCAAACCAATACATTCAGAGGTCAGTTTGTGTCCAGCAATTCCACATTTAATAGAACAGTTTACCTCCTCTCTCTCTCTCTCTTACCCTATAGCTAATCTATTGCCCCAAGTAGGATCACAAAATGTTGAACACAATTGAGGTTGAGTATATTATTAATGATTTAGCCTTCTTTTAAACCACTAATGAAAAATATCTCACCCATGGCTTAATTTTATCAGACCAGTGAGGCAAGAATCACTTTGGCTCAATAAAATTTCAACAAATATTTATTGAATGAATATTTGCTGAAATCCTCTGTCAATTTTACCTTCATAATCTCTCAAGTATATGCTCCCTTTTCTCCTCTGACACCGCCACCACCCTGCTGGTGGAGTCCCTTATTACCTCATTACTGAATTAGCTTCCTGTTTTGTCTCCCTGTCCCAAGCCTCTCCCTACTCTTGCCCATCCCCCATTCAAATGTCAAAATGATCTTCCTAAGAGCAGGCCTGACTATGACAGCTCCCTAAGTCAGTAAATTCCAAATCTTCTGGTGTTCAAAGCAATTTATGACCTGCCTCTGCTTCCCATCTTCCTCCTCCCCTCAGCCTTTATATCCAGAAAGATTAGAAAGTTTTCCTATCATTTTCACTTCCTTCTTGTAACCATTTTCACTTCCTTCTTGTACTCTGTAATTCTGAGATACTAACTTACCTCCCTTGCTATTATTCCTCATAGAAGACACTGAGTATTTTCACTGGTTGAACCCCATGCCTTGGATTCTCTTCTTTCTTATCTCTCCCTCTTGGCTTCTTTCAAGCCCAAGTAAAATATAACCTTTTACAGGAATCCTTAATTCTAATGCCTTCCTTTGATGAATTACCTCCAATTTACTCTGAATATGTATTGTTTTTACAGAACTATCTATGTATTGTCTCCTCCATTAGACTGTGAGTTCCCTGAGAACAGGAACTGTTTTTGCCTTTCTTTATATACCAGAACTTTGCACAGTACCTAATAGTTCATGCTTCAGTTGGTTATAACAGCTTTTAACATAATGAAAATATAAGTGTTACAGATGCTGAGGGTAATTAGGTGACAGAGTGGATAAAGCTCTAGGTTTAGAATCAGGAAGATCCGAGTTAAAATCTGGCCTCAGACACTTGCTTGCTATGTGACCCTGGGCAAGTCACTTAACCCTGTTGGCCTCAGTTTCCTCATCTATAAAATGAATTGGAGAAGGAAATAGCAAACCACTCCAGTATCTTTGTCAAGGAAACTTCTAATGGGATCACAGAGTCAGAAACAATTGAAATGATTTAACAACATAGTAGGAGTTAAGAATATTATTAATGATTCATCCTTCTTTTAAACCCAAGTTGGAAATATCTGACCCTTGGCTTTATTCTATTAGGCCAGTTTGGCAAGAACCACCTTGGCTCAATAAAATTTTAACAAATGTTTATTGAATGAATATTTGTTAAATTTTTCTGTTTCTTTATGTGCTAGTTTATTTTTCTATTTCTATTTTATCTTTCATCTCTTTCCCTTCCCTTCATTTTCCCTTCCCATCTTTACTCATTTATCTCTCTTTTTTAGCTGACCATAACATAAAATAAAAGTAGTCTTATTCTTTGTTATATCATAGATTCTTTTTTATGTAGTTTTCCCCTTTATTCTTAACTATTAGACATATCAATCATTATATAATTCTTTTTAAAAATTTAATTACTTTAGGTGACTTTTTCTACAGAAAAAAGAACATCTCTTCCTTTCTAAAGCATTGATTAGGACCAACTCATAAGATGCTCAATAGGGTGACTATCATATCTCAATCAAAAAGAAAGTCTATGTAACAGATCTTCCAAATTATAAGTATACATGAAATCCAGATAGCACAGACATCTACGTTAGTAATTGATTTAGTTAAGGGGCAGTCACATTTCACATACTTGGCTTTCCTGATTGACTCTTGGAATTTTCCCAGCTATAATTATGATTTGTACACAATTTCACCTATAGTTAGAAGAATAAATGACTTATTTTTAATATCTTGGTAGCTGAATACCCTACTGAAAATTAATAACTTGCATAGACTCTATCTCTTCATTTATCTGATGTTCCTCTTTCATAGTTTGACTTGTAAAGAAACCTCTCCCCCCTTTTTTTCAAGTCTTTTCTGACTCCATTAGAGGAAGAATGGTGCAGTTGAAGGTCATGAATTCAAATCCTGCCTCTGCCACTTCCTAGCTGTTTTCTCTGGCTGTCTCCCATACCTGGAATGCTTTTTTTCCCCCTCTGCTGCACTTTGGCTTCAGATGTCCTTGCTTCTTTTAAGTACCAGCTAAATTCCCCCCCCCCCTTTTTTTTACAGGAAGCCTTCCCCAACCCCTCTTAATTCTAGTGCTTTCCCTCTGTTAATTATTTTCTATTTATCACATATATATGCATATATATCTATATATATATATATATCTTATTCTGTATCCTGTCTACCTGTTTACTCCTTTCTACATGTTCCAAGATCCAGTAATAGTGGCCTTCCTTTTAATCCTCAGACATGACACTATATTTCCCAGCTCTATTTTCACAGATTTTCTATGTTTGGAATACTCTCTTCCCTCACCTCTATCTTATGGCATCTCAGGATGCCTTCAAGGCTTATTACAAATCCCACCTTCTGTAAGAAATATTTCTTGCCCCCTTCTTCTCAGTTTCCTCATCAAAAACTTATATCGACTTTTCCTTTCATTTGTACTTCATGTCTTATATGTACAGGTATTTGTATGTTTTCTCCCTTATTAGAATATGGGCTTTTGAGGGCAGGGAATATATTTTTGTTTTTTTTTAGAATCCTAGTGCTCAACACCACATTAATTATTTTGATAAATGTGCTTTGATTGAGTGATTGCTTGGTATTCCTTGAATTGAATTGAATATTCTAGCTTTTGAGTTGACTTCTAGAACTAAGTCTATAAGCATTGCTACTGTACATAGGAGAAACTTTCTTTCCCTGATCTTCCCATATAAGTCAGTATGAGGTCTCTGAAGATAAGTGCCTCTTATAATTTTTGTGATCTCTATAACTCATGTTTTGTTTCCCTAAAGTCTGTCTTATCATTTATCCTGACAGTATGTTATGATTGAAATGGAATGAGTTATATTTTGTGCTTGACAATGTTCAGACAAAGATTATTCCTGTGAACCAGCAACTTATTTTCCATGTGGGATCCAAATGTTAACATTTTTAATATCAAAACATTTTATTCCAGCTAACCTTTGTGATTACTCCAGTGTAAAACCATTTAATGGTAATGTATTTGAATATGATAAATTAATTTGCTTCTTTTAAGTATCAGAATTTTCTTTAAAGGAAATAACACAATTTCTATATTGTTTCTTAAAAACTAGAGTTGAACATTTGATTCAGGAGAAAGAGGAAGAGAGAAAAAGGAGAGAAAATGGATGAAAGGGAGAAATATAGGTGTGAGGAGAGAGAAGGAGAGGCAGAGACTGAGAACAGGATTAAGAATGAATTTGTGGAGTAGCTAGAGTTGGGAGGACCTTGGTTCAAATGTGGCCTCAAATAATTCCTACCTATATGACCTTGGGCAAGTTACTTAACTCCAACTCCCTAACCCTTGCCTCTCTTCTGTCTTGGAAATGATACTAAGACAGAAGGTAAGGGTTTTAAAAAAAAAGAACGAATGATTGTGGGGGAATGTGTTAGAGAAGACCAGAAGGAAAAGCTACAAATATTAAACTCCCAAATACATTTTTCTCTTATGAAAGAGAATATATTAATATAATTTCTCCTATTGAGTTGAAGTTCTTAGATATAATTGATTGGTATAAAAAAGGCAGGTTTATATGGCTATAGCTTTTAATGTGATGATAAATGTTCAGTGATCAGGCCCCTTCCATCTTTTAAGGGATAAGAATTTGTCTTTGTCACTAATTACTAAGTTATGCTAAGTTTTTTGAAGTAATTTGTAGGCCTAACCCCTCTATTATGTTTAAAGAACAATAAGTCCAAGTTTTCACCACTTCATATCTCAATGCTAATGAAACATGCTCCTGGCTAATCTCCCTTAAGTTGCACTTTCTTTAGTTTCACTCTACTCTTATCTGTCCTATACAGTTTTGAAAGGAATCATTCTCATTTCTCTCACTGCCTCATTCTTTCTTTTAAAACATCCATAATAACTTATTAATGCCAAGTGGACCAAAGACAATACTTAGAAAGCTATTTCTGATCTAATTTCTGGCCAGCATGGAATTAATTTCTTAGTTGCCTTCATGAAATGTCTTCAAATTGACTGCCATTTTGTCTTTTGATGAAAGTACACTAGATCAGCTGGTTTTTTTTGTCAGTTTTGGTTTTAAAACTCTACTAGTTGCTAATTGAAGCACACATAATTGGCCATTAAATAGTCTACATTGACTGTATCAAGTTGACCCAAATAACTAGACATAAAAACCAAAATGCTGCTGTTTTGATTATATAAATAACTCTGCTATGATAGCAGTATACCAATTAGACCAGTAGGAATTCATTTAGTAAATTAAAAATTTTAATCTTTTACCCCATTACCTGTCATTATTTTGGAATGGGATATATTCTGTTTCATCTTAGTTAATTTTATTTGGCATAAGTAACTATGTTTATATTTTATATATTTTGAATTTCAGATAAATGCTCTACAGGCAGAAGTTAATTTCCATAGAAGTATTTACAACCTCCAAATTAAATACACCAAAGCTGTTTTTGATGCTATAAAGCAAGCCTACCACTCTTTTCTGGCAAATGTTGATGGTGTTCTGTGTTCCCCACTAAGAGGTAAGTAGCATTTCAGTCAGTGCTCAACTCTTATGGTGATTTCCAGTTGCACATGCTATTTGGAAAGTACTGAAAATTCCAAACCATGGAAATGGTAATATCATAGCAGAACAGAAGTTATGAGAAAGTGCTTTGTAAACGATTAAGTATTATCTAAATGGCCATCATAATTTTAACCTTGAAACCAGCTCAAAAGTGCATATGTCTAGAACTTTCACCCTTAGGATTCTGCATTGCAAACTGCCACTTGTATTCTTTTTGCTATTATTGAATTGGACCAAACTCCTATTCAGTATATCTGGCTTTCAGGAATGGAAAAGATGGCTTTTCCTAGACTCCTTTCCTTATAACAGTTTTGTTAGTTGAACTGAAATGTAATCCTTTGTCTACATGCCCTTGTTCTTCCATCTTCCTGTCATTTTTATTAACTTCAGTTTTTGTACAGAATACTCTTGGCAAATTGGTGGCAGACAAATACATGGCATATATGTGCATATATATGCATATATATAATATATATACATATATATTTCTCTCCCTCTCTACTATTTGTAGGTACTAACTGTTAAATATAAAGAACAAACTATTAGATATTTACAAACTTTTTTATTATTACGTTTTCAGAATCATAGATCTTGATTAGAGGGGTCTCAGGAAATCATCTGATCTACATGTCTGCTTCGGTGCAGGATAAATTTAATTAGTACAGAGAAAAGGTTGTATGCATTTTTTGTCAAAATCAGAAGGATGTAGTTTTTTTGAGAGAAATGTTTGAGCAATTTAGAATGTCTTTGAAAAAGACTTGAATTTATACATCTTCAGTACTTCAAAAAAATTCATGTTTTCATGGATATAGTTGTCAGCAAAGCAGATCCTAACCCCTCTATATCTCATGGGTTTGTGGCACAATTTAGGAAGACCTGAATTCAAATTTGGCCTCAGACACTTATTTACTAGCTATGTAACTCTGGGCAAGTCTCTTAACTCTGTTTGCCTCAGTTTTCTCATCTGTAAAAAGTTAGAGAAGGAAATGGCAAACTACTCTAGTATCTTTGCCAAGAAAACTTCAAATGGGGTCACAAAGAGTTGAACATGACTGAAACAATTAAACAAAAATATGTATGTGTGTATTTTTTTCCCTCTTGCAGATGTTCTTTCTTCTTATTTAAACCTTAAAGCCGAACCATCAGACACTGCTTTCAGAGACTTTCTCTCTGTTTTAAAAAACAATGCTGAACAGATTCAAGAGGCAGTTGACACTTTGACTCCATCAGAGAATCTACAGGCCGAAGGTAACAATTTTACTTGTTCAACTTTAGACAGCACAAAATGAAAAATTGTCTTTTCAGCTATGCTGTGAATCTATGAAAACAAGGTAGCTGTCTGAAGAGGAAAAGAATTCATCTCTGTTTGACAAACCACTGTTTTAGGACTTTGTAAGTTAGTTTTTCTTTTAGAGGTGACTTTGCAACTTGATCATTATATTCAAAAGTCAGTTATAGATATTCTGTTTAATTCTTAATTTTCCCTCATGTCAAATAAAGGAATGTTTAATGCCCTTAATCAGAGCGATCCTTTGCCCTCGCTAAGAGCCCATGAATAGTAATAATTAATGCCTTTTTTACATAGATTACACTATGACAAATCACTTGAAAACTCCTAGCCCTCCTGAATCTGTATTCCTTTACTTTGTTCATGTTGAGAATAGTAATAATGGCAGAAAAATTGTGGGTTGGAATTTGCTTGAGAGTACCAACATCACTTTCTACCAATTTCATAATCCTTATATCTCTGTTAATTAATGCAAGAGTCTTTAAATGTTTCAAAGAATGAGATGATCTTTAAGGTTCTGTCCAGCTCTGTCATAGGAATGGAAATTTAGTGATAAAAGTGTGTTTGCATTTCTGGGCCTCAATTTCCCCATCTGTAAAAGAGCAATTTGAATTTAATGACCTTTGTGGTTCACATAAACCCTAAAATTTTGATCCTTTGATTATGTTTTAAAAAATTATTCAGTCTGAGGAAAAAACAAAATAGAATTATAGAAATTGGCAATGAAACTTATCAATTAAAAAATTAAAATATGCAGAGTATGCCAATAACACTATCTTGTCCTTTGGGATTAAGGTATGAATACTGGAAATTACATTTCACTGTTGATGTTATTAGCATCTGACACCTAAATCTTTTATAATTTCATTCAAAAGCAAACAATGAGTGAGAACACTAAATTTTCACAAATGAAATACTAATCCTTAATTGTATTGTACAGTTTGGGAGCTGTAGAATAATGTACTTTGCACTGTAAATTTAACACTGACACTGTTCTACACCTAGATTGACTCCAATTTGGTCCAAATTACTGTGAATCATGAACCCAGTAGAAGGTTCACATGTATTTGGATTCACATATTTTGAAATTATAATCATATAAAATATGGGAATTTATTCTAGCAAAATGGAAATACCCAGTTTAAGTTCAAATAATGCACCATTTCAAGAGATTCATTATTGACATTAATCAGGATCTAGCTCAGAATGGTAAAATTATTCTCTGTGTTCATTGTAGAAATCAGTAAGAAAGGAAAGAAAATGTTTTCTTAGAGATTTAAGTCCTAATTTTAAGTGCTTTTTCATACTAGAACATCTTACCAAGAGAGGGTGGGAAAATATCTCTCCCCAGAAATTATGGAAAGCAATGCATAGGTGTAACTTCTCTTGGATGCTCTAAATTCAATGCTTTTTAGAAACAAAAGGAATGAATTAGATAATCTTCATAAGTGGCTTTCAAATCAAAATCCCTCCCTCCCCCATTTTTCATTATTTCACTATATCCCATGATTCAGGGGGGAAATCAGTCTTTTTTTAAAAAAAATTAGAAATAGTAAATGCTATCACTTAATGTTTGATTATTAATTGTCATGGATAATTGGATATCGAACTTAATTGACAGTACCATATTTGCCATATCTGATTTTGTCAATTTTTAAAGAATGAAAATGCAACTCTTAAGGAGAGGCAGGGGCAGGATTGGGGCATTACTGTTTATGAACAGACTCCATGATCCCCCATGCTTAAGGCAGAGAGTACTTTAGAGGAATTTCTTTATATTTCGCCTTCCTCACGGTTGCTCATAATCTTGACAGCATGGCAAAATCACCCAGCACTGACTCTGACTGAGAAATTTAATAGTAAAATGACATAACAAATTGGGTTTAATCTGTCTTTTATTATTTCAAAGGCATTTCCAGATCTTGAATTGTCCCATGATCATCATTATGAAGATCACTTATAATTTTACAGGCCCATAGTATTATCACTAGCAAAAATTTGAATCAGTAATGTGTGTTATTTAAAATCACCTAAATATAAATTTAATGTTGTTGCATGTGAGTGGTGAAAACAGAATGAAGAATAAAATAGTTTTCCATATTTCAAGATTTAGGCTAGGTTTAGAATAATTGGTAAAATTATTCTATTTCCCTAAAATATAGTTTTGACATAATGCCACTGAATCTCTAGAGTTTAACGTGTTTGCTTTTTGGGGAAGACATGAGACAAATCCTTATTTTTTACTTTTTTGTTTAAAAAAAAAAACACCTTACCTTTCATTTTAGAATTGTTAGTGTGTATGGGTTCCAGGGAAGAAGAATGACAAGGGCTAGACAAATAAATGACTTCCCCGGGGTCACATAATTAGGAAGTATATGAAGTCAAATTTGAACCCAAGACCTCCCATCTCTAATCCTGGCTTTTAATCTACTGAGCCACCTTGCTGTTCCCAACCGTTATGTTTTCGAAAATATTTATGACCATAGGAAAATATATTTAGAGGTAGAAGGGACTTCCAAAGTCATACTAGCCCAATCCTCTTATTTTATACGTTAGGAAATAGCAGATCCAGGGAGCAAAGCAAAGTTGTGAAGCTGCCTGCTTTGACTCCAACTCTTATCATTCCTTCTATCACATGAGGCTACTTCGGTTGTGCAGCCACTTACGAATTTAGTTTAATGTTCTATTATGAAACTTCTAATTATATTTGAATAAAGTCCATGCCATCAATTTGATCAAGTTTTGTCTTTTGAGGATGATCAACTTGTTACCTCATTTACAATGGGGAATTTTGCAATGTAAGTAAATCTCATTTCTCCATTCGGAAGGTTTTGTTAACTCTAACTTTTATAACAGAAAACAAAACGAACTATGTATTCTTCAGTGCTTCTTGGCTCTATAAAAATCACTAGCCCGTATTAAAGATGCGAAAACTGTCATTGAGGATTTGTTAAAAATAAACTGAAGCTAATTGCCTACTATACATTGCTTTTGAACAGGATTGAAACCCAAGATGATTTAAGGCTATAAAGTCCTGTACTTGTTTAGAAGAAAAAAACAACTATAGAATGCTGAGGAAACTAGGTAGCATAGTGCACAGAGTGTTGGGTCTAGTATCAGGGAGACCTGATTTCAAATCTGACCTTAATACTTACTAGCTGTGTGACTTTGAATAAGTCCCTTAGCCCTATTTGCCTCAGTTTCCTCATCTGTTAAATGAGCTGCAGAAGGAAATAGAAAACTACTCCAATATCTTTGCCAAGAAAACCCCAAACGGGGTCACAAACAGTTGTATGTGACTAAAATGACTTAGCAGCAATAACTTTAGAATGCTACCTTAAAGAAATCTGTATTTAACATAAGAAATAGATTTGAATGGGACCTTGGAGAGAACAGTGTTCCCACTTTTTTGAATAAATGAAGAATTTGAGGCATAGAGAATTTAAGCAACTTGTTTCACATATAATAAAAGGCAGCAAGGTGGCTCAGTAGATAGGACATTCAGCCTAAAGTCTTAAAGATCTGAGTTCAAATTATTTGCTATATGATTTTTGGCAAGTCACTTAGCCTATGTTTGCTTTAATCCACTGAAGAAGGAAATGCTCAAACATTCCAGTATCATTGCAAAGAAAATCCCATGGACCCTATAGACCTTGGAGTCACAAAAGGTTGGAAATGATTAAATCCACTCAACAATGACCAACATGTTATATAGCTTGTTTGTGTCAGAACAAGAATTCAAGACTTCCCAGGCAAGAGATCTTTCCACCACTCCAAACTGCTTTCTGAAATCCAACCCTGAGAGTGATTGAGACTTGGAAAACATTAAATAGTTCATATGGTTTAATGGTAATGGTAAAATTTTAAAATTTTCCCAAAGATATATGTATAAATTTATAAATTATTTTTGTTTAGGATGGAAGAAACCATGGTTGCTATCCAAGGAAAACCTTAGTGTTTTCATGCATTTTAAGTTGTACAACATTCTAAGTGCTATCAACAATTGTTCTAATTTCAGTCAAAACAAATATTTTAAAAATGCAACAATTGCTTTTAAAATATGGAAGTATGTCATGTTGTCAGTTAACCAAATGAATGACTAATTTTTAAAGGTAGTTCTCAAGCTTCAAAATATCTAAAGGAATGTATTCGTAAGAATATAAAATTTAGGTTTTTGTGCTAATATGAAAGTCCTAAAGTAATATTTTGGTTACTGATTTAAAAATATTATAGCTTAAGTCAAAATGACTTTATTTACAAAGAGGTAGAAAGAGTGGAAGTGGAAAAATGTAAGACCAGGGTAGAGAAATGTCTAGCCTATCACCCTAAGTGTTGCTCCAGTGTCTGGCTCAGCCCCAGCAGGGCTCAGTAACCTTCAGCCAGAGGACCTGGTGGTGTCTTCAGTAAGGGCTGCACCAACACAGCCTCCTCCAGGAAAGGAAGGCCTCTCCAGAACCAATCTCTCCAGAAGCCAGGAAAGGTAGGCCAGCTACTCACCCAGCAAGCCAATGCAAGATTCAGGGAAAGTGTCTCTTCCTCATCAACAGCTCATCAACACAGAGTCTTCCAAGATGAACTCCAAAGGAGAAGACCGAAGGCCAAGTCCAAAAGGCGAAGTTGTCCTCCAAAGAAGAAGTCCAAAGGAGAAGCTCCTTGGACAGGGAATTCAGGATGTTTTATAATCTTTTTTCCTTGTAACTTCCTGTCCCTTCCCCACTTTACAGGAACCAATCACAGTCTTTCAAATTGTCTAGGGGTGGGGCAGTGGCCTCTGGAGTTGTCACCCACGTTAGCAAATGACTTGCAAACTCTTTTACTTAGTGTTAAGTAGGGATGCTTAAGTTTTTGTATGATTAATTTAAAAGTTGCTGATTGATGGACAAAGAAATTTTGATCCACTCTTCACAATCCCCCCTATGATTCTTTGGGAGAATAGTCTCCCCAATGAATCATTTAACATAACCTCTAAAAATCTTCTAGGTGCATTCAATATTGCATTTTTCTAAGAGGAAACTACAATAGCTGGAGATAAGATGGAAATAAAATAGAGAGAGCAAAACCAATATTTGCTAGGCTCATTGACAAAAAGCCAATTACAGGCAGTCCCCTTTGGCATAAGAGTTCACTTTCAGAATAAATGTGTTCAACCCCCTTCAATTCAATCATTTATATCCCAAAGTTTATTCTGGATCTTCTGATGCAGTGTGATTTTCTTTATGGCACTTTCACCAAGCAATTCACTTTCTTGATTTGAGGAGTTAGCGAGCTTCTTTTCCTGAAATTTCTCTCAAAATTTTTTTAAATCTTGGATTTTATGAAAATTATACATATAATAATTTATACATAATATTTTATTCAGTTATTGAACAAATAAAATTATGTCCAAGTATAAATGAACAGGGATGTAGAAATGCAGAAATAGGTAATTATGCTATGTATCCTTAGAAATAAATATACATCTGTTCAGTATTACCCTCCCAACTTGAAAAGGCCCTAAAATTTCCTCCAATTATAGATCAGATTACCAAAACAAAAACAACAAAAAGAAATCAGCTTACCTAATTTTATATCCTTGTTAATTATTTTCTCTTAATTAATTGATCTTACTGATTATTTTTAGTATATAAAAAGCTGTCTACCCCTTTATTCAAGATCTAGTGCCAAAACCAAGGAATGGATCTGGTCCCTATTTCTTAGACAATTGGCATGAATTGCTTAAAAAATCAATATTCTTGGAAGCTTGAACCTTTTTTTCTCAATCATTTCCTCTTTCACCCACCACAAATGTAATTGCCCTAAATTAATAGTTATCACAATTTATATTTATTGTAGTTGGGGCTAGGATAAATAAAGAATGCTGGCTTGTTTAGTGAGGTTGAACTTGCAGCTCAATTTTGCCCCTAAGTGGTATACCTTCCACCATTTTTAGTTATAATTATTCAGTCAATTAAATTATTCAAATTCAAAAAAATTATTTAGTCAATTAAATAGCAAGCATCTGTTATGTGCCAGGCAATGTGCTAGGTGCTAGAAATAAAGTGTAAGTCTCTACTATGTAAAGAGAAATTAGAATATAGAGGAAGTTGACTTGCTTGTGATCTGACTGAACTTGGATTTTACCTTGGATTATTAATGTTTATTCACTGCTATAGGCTATGTTCTATGTTATACATTTGATAATATAATTTCTCTTTGGCAATGCTTATGTCTAGATTTTCTTTAAATCACAGATTTATGATTTTATGTAAAGGCAGGTATTCCAAGAGTAGTTGTTCAGTTGTTTCAGTCATGTCCAATTTTTTGTGACCGTGTATAGAGTTTTTGTGGCAAAGATACTGGAATGATTTGTCATTTTCTTTTCCAGCTCATTTTACAAATGAGGGAACTGAAGTAAACAGGGTTAATAAGCTTACTTAGGGCCACACAGCTAGTAAGTGTCTAAGGCTTGATTTGAACTCACTTCATCTTGACTTCAAGCCTGGCATTCTATCTACTGTGCCTCTTAGTTGCCCCTCTTCCAAAAGCAGTGGTTAACTCAAATTCAATAAAAAATATAGGGGGCAGCTGGGTAGCTCAGTGGACTGAGAGTCAGGCCTAGAGACAGGAGGTCCTAGGTTCAAACCCGGCCTCAGCCACTTCCCAGCTGTGTGACCCTGGGCAAGTCACTTGACCCCCATTGCCCACCCTTACCAATCTTCCACCTATGAGACAATACACCAAAGTACAAGGGTTTAAAAAAAAAAAAAATATATATATATATATATAATTCTGTAAGCACCAATTTAATATATCACCAATAGGAAAGGCGGACTCATATCCTTATGGAGCTTACCGTGTCCTGGAAGATGAAATTCAAAGATGTATAACTAAAATATATAATATTATATAATCAATCAACCAATACATTTATTAACCTAATTAATTAATATTAACAACTACTTTCTGCAATGCAATTTGCTATGAACTGTGGATACAAAAAGAGATAAAGGTAGTCTCTGCTCTTCAGAAGCTCATAATTGAAATATAATAATACTATTGCATAATAATATAATAATCCAAAAGAGAGTTGCAAAACAAAGTTCTATATGAACTTCAAAGGAGGAAACATTATTAAGTATAGGAAGAGGGGCAGGGATTAGGAAATGCATTTGAATTGTACCTTAAGGAATGAGAAGATGATAATCTGAAAATAGAGAATGGACTAGGGAAATGCCCGACATTCTATCCATGGCACCACCTAGCTGTTGTTTCATTGTTTCTTGATTTCTCATGGTATCATTAGTTTCTATTTGCCTAATTCTAATTTTTATGGAATAATTTTCTTCAATGAGATTTTGTACCTGTTTTTCCTCTTGGCCAATTCTTCTTTATAGAGAGTTTTTTTCTTCAGTAAAATTTTGTGTCTATTTTACCATTAGGCCACTTCTGCTGTGCTTTTTAAAAGTATTATTTTCTTCAGGTTTTTTTTGTGCCTCTTTTACTAAGATGTTAATTCTCTTTTTAGAATTTTCTTGCATCCCTCTCATTTTCATTCAGTTTTTTTCATGCCACTCTTATCTGTTTAACTCTTTAGGAATTCTTGTTGGGTTTAGGTCCGATTAACATTTTTTTCTTAGGCTTAGGTTGTAGTTGTTTTCATATTATTATCTTCTGCATCTGTGTCTTGGTCTTCCCTGCTACCATAGTAGCCTTTTATTGGTCAAATTATTTTTGTTGTTTGTTCATGGTTCCAACCTATTTCTTGCCTTTGAACTTTATGTTAAACTTGGGCTCTGCTAACTCTGGTGGGGAGGCACCTTCAGGTCTTTTCAGAGCTAATTTGGGAATGGGGAATCTGCAAGTTTTTAGTGCTTCTAAGGTGATGTGTTTCAGAGAGGGATGTCATCACTGCCCTCCTGGCCTGTGATCTGGACTTTACCTAGGAAGAGCCCTTGTTTCTCTTTAGCTACAATTGTTAGCTTTACCCTTGGCCCTGGAATTATGAACAGGTCCCTTGCTCTCCTCCAGCCACAAATGTTAGCACTCCTCTCTGTCATGGAACTGTAAGCAGGACCACTGCTCTCTTTTAACTGATCCTAAGCACTCTGCTACCTGGAACTGCAACCCAGAGCTGCTTATGGATAATAGGGTTGTTAACCAGCATCAGCTACACCCAGTATTGCAAAATATCTCCTATAATATCCTATTGATAAGTTGCCTGATCCCATTAGTATCTCTAAGCTGAGATCTCCCAAAGCTGCTGCTCCTGCTGCTGCCTCTAGGGCTCACAATTGGTGTTGACACAATGTGCACTCCTTGGGAAAATGTCTTGTTCTGACCTTTTATTTTCTCTGTCACTCCAAAATTTTATTTGAGGAATTATTTTAAAATTAATTGGAGGGGAATTTTAGGAGAGCTCAGCCAACTTGCTGCCTATACTCTGCCATCTTGACTCAGCCTCTGAGTGTTTTTCTACAATTTATTCAACCCCTATCTAATAGACTGACTCTTTTCTTTAATGACTTAATCTTGAGCCTTAGTAACATTTCCCATATCTAAAAAGGAATCAAGAAGTTTATTTTCTCTTTTACCTCTGTTTTCCAGCAATGTCATTGTTGGTTTGTTCCTGTGTAAATCCTTTTTGGCTTTATTTGTTTTTTAATAGTAGCCTTGTGATTAGAATGTCTGCTATGCATTGTGCTGTGACAGATGGGAAATTTAAACACTTAAACTGTCCTTTTCATTCAGTTCAGCCTTTATCTATTCCCCTTTGTTTCTTCTTTCATGTTTCTTTGGCAGTATTCTTTTTTATTTTCATTTCATTTGATAAAAATAGAAATCAATCCAGATAAACTATCACAATAGTTTCCACAAATCTTTTAAAGGATTCATTAGGTCTGTTGACCAAGAACTTAGTTATGTGTGAGCACTCAATTCAGAGTCAGAAAGGCTGAGTTTGAGTCCTACTTCTCCTGCTTACTCTCTGTGAGACCTTTGGCACAGACTCTGACTCCTCAGAACTTCAATTTCCTCATCAGTAAAATGAGAGGTTTGGATTAGGTAATCTTGAATACCTTTTCTATCTCCAAATACTATGCTCTCTTATATACAAAGTATATGAAAAGGAAAGCTATTTTGAATAATTAGTTGATATTTTGAAGCATGATTGTCATTCAGCTCCCCCCAAGATATTATGTAATGAAATCAGAACTATAAATATTCCCCTGTGGGTATAATTACGGCAGTTCCTTTTATCCTGAGGAAGGAGTGCCCCTTTGTTCTGTCCATCTTGTAGAACATTTGGAAGAACAGGGCATTCCTTCTTTATGAATGGAGAAGTTCTACTCACCTGAGCTTCAGGAAATCATGTATAATTGTAGTTCCTTCTAGCCACAGTACAAAGATTGGGAGACCTTTTGTGAAGAAAGGAGGAAAGGGGACATAAATAAAGTGGTATTTTATACCTGGTAGGAGTAGACACAAATAAGCTACATTCAGCCCCTTGCCTAAGCTTGCAGGGAAAAGTAGGAAGTAATCAATTAACAGAGCATTTATTAAGAGGCTACCATATGCTAGACACAGTGCTAGTAGCTAGGTATAGAAAAATTCAAACCATCTCTACTCTCAAAGAACTTATTATCTTAATGGAGAGATGACAAATACATATGTAAATATATACAGAATAAATATAAAGGAATTAGAGAGTGGTATAGCTTTAGCAGTTGGGTAGAATCAGGAAAGACACTGTATAGAAGGAAGTACTTGAGCTGCATTTTAAAGAAGGATTCTATGAGGTAAAAGTGAGAAAAAGAGTTTTTCATATATTGGAGGACAGTTAGAACAAAGGCACAGAAATAGGAAGATATATTGTCTTGCATAAGGAAGAAAGAGAAATCCAGTTTGATTGTACCATAGAGAGCAGGAAGAGAAGTAATTAAATAATGAGGTTTGAAAGCCAGGTGGGAGTCAGGTTGTGAAGGACTTTAAAAGACAAACATGAATTTATATTTTTATCCTACAGGAAATATGAGTCACTAGAGTTTATTAAGTAGTGGAATACTTGGTTAGGTTTGCCCATCACTTTGGTAATTGTGTGTAAAATGGATTGGGGTGAGAAGAAATTTGAGGCAAGAAAACTATCTTGCAGATTATAATAATCTGGATGAGAGATGATTCCCTAACTGAAAATGGGAGCTATGTGAGTAAAGAGGAGTTAGATACAGGTATATCAGAAATAGAAATGGCAAAATTTACCAATTCACTGGATATGGAGCATCAAGGAAGAGGGAATAGTTGAGGATAACACCAAAGTTACAAACCTAGGAGAGAAATAGGAAAGGAAATAATAGGTTAAATGTTGGGTACAAGAAAGAAAATGACTGAAGGTGACCATCTGCTAGGGAAAATAGAAATGATAGCAGGGGTCAAGATCAAAGGCAGAATACGTTTTGGCCTTGGCAAGGAGAAGGACTGCCTCATTGTGAAAGAGAAAGGAGGAGATGTAGGAGATGATATCAAGAGGTTTCTAAATGAATAGAAGATGGATCCCACAAGGAATCATCTCAATTTTCTCAGTAAAGTAAGAAGCAAGATTCCTGAGTTAGGAGAGTTGGATGGGAAAGTATGGGAAAGCTGATGAAAGGTTTGGAATAGCTTTTGTGGGTAGTGAGTTCTGGAGTCAGGGAGGAATGATTGCATTGCCTTGCTACAATTAGGGTCCATTTGCAATTAGATAACAGAAATTTAATTGTATATAGTCAACAAAGATCTGTGATAGCCGCCAGCTCCACTCATCAGCACAAGTAATTGTGGAGGGGGGAGAAGCAAATGGTGGAAATAATTCTGGATCAAGATTTGCTGAGAGATGAGCAGCAATAGGATAAAGGGCTAAGTGTGAGTATAAAAGGTGCAGGATGAAGGGAAATTCCTTCAGTATGAAATAAGAATTCCATAGGACATAGTTAAATGGGAGGACAAGGCTGAAGTAGGACATAAGTAGGATAGGGTGAGAAGGATGAGGACCAGAGTACTAGAGACAAGGGTTGTGGATTGTTTGTTCTTAGGTGATAGATAGTTAAGTAACAGAGAAACCCAGAGAGTAATGGATAGTGGTAGGATGTTAACCATAACAATAGTAGTAGGTGGTATATAAATAATAATGGTCACTGTCTTCTCTTTTTGGAAAGCTTAGTATATGACATGTTTTCCCTGTTGTCTACCCATTGAGAATAGCATTTCAGAGTGGTCAAACCATCAATACTGGATCTGTGGGCTTATGTAAGGTCATAAAGAAAAACCCATATCCACAAATCACATTTTTGCTATGCTCAAGTGAGTTCCCAGTACAACATATTTATCCTACTTTCTTTCATAATGATGTCCTTTATTATGAATACATGTTTGCAGAAATGTGTCTGTTTGTCTTTATTACTAACATCAATTCCCATAGAAAGACAATTTAAGATTTTGTTTGTAGATTAAATTCACTATAATGAATATTTATAGCAAAAATCTGTTAGATTTGTTAATAACAGTTAAAGAGGTCTGGTAAAATAAAATTATTCTACAAAAATTTCCCTTATTTTTAGAAGAATAAAAATAATTTTACTCTAATAATATTGTACCACATTTTAGTATCTATTCATTTTGTGTTGAGCAGTTGATTATTATTAACATTTGAACTGCACAAGACAATTATGCAACATTCTGCTTTGCAATATCCCATCTATCTGCTAAGCAAAGGAGTGTTTGTTTAATTATCTGTTCTCTGGGGCCATTTTTTTGAATTATCAAATTTAGCTTCTTTTTAATTATATTTTATTTGTATATTATTGTAATATTGTACATATTATTCTTCTGATTGTGCTTATTTCACTTTATCAATTCAAACAAATGCTCTTATGTTTCTCTTAATTATCTACATTCATTTAAAAATTTTCACAGAAATTTTACATTATATTTACATACCACCTGACAGTTTATACAGTGGGTCTCTGATGAAGTTGCTTCAGATTCAGAGCACTCCAAGTGTACATATAGCAACTCAATAATAAGCTCCTATGAAGGTGTTTTCTTTTTCTAACGAACTAGAGTATATGGTTAGTTCAGATTGAACGTTTATGTAATACTACTCTGACAGTGACATATTGGACATGTGAATGGTTTTGTAGTCTTTGCTTTGTGGTGGGGTGGGATTATATGGCCCCTAGCCTCTACTTTGTAGTAGGGATGGGTTATGGCTTGTAGCCTCTGCTCTGTGTGGGTGAGAGCCAAGGTATGGCTCTCTGTTCCAGGTGTAATATTTACTCTGGGAAGAGGTTGAGTCCCTATTTATAGTCTTTGCTACATGGGAAAGGAGGTTGGGGAATGGCTTACAGTTCCTGCTATGAGGTATGATGTGTAGTCTCTTCTGGGTATTACTCTTTGCTGGACTCTAAGTGAAAGTGTTTCATAAGTCTCAAGGTTACTATAGGTCCCTGCTAAATGCAGCTCCCCTAGGCACAAAGTTGTGGCGCTTTTCTCTGCTTCTGATTTCTGGTTTTACCTCTTCCCAATAAGAGGAAGAGTGGTCTTTGACATGTCTCTTTCAGATCAGCATAAAGCCCAGGACTTAAGAAATATCTCTTTAGCAAAGCAAAGCCCTAATATATACAGTATTAAAGGTTTAGTGAAAAAATCCTTCCATCTGTTCTCAGAACTATGGGTAATATAGTCATTTCCTTTCCAAAAGTAGCTGGACACTAACTAGTCACCCATGGTCTTGAATTCCTCCTTTAGCCTTCTTTTCTTGCTAACTAAGGGCAGGGTATCTATCAATTGTTCAAGAAATATTTATTAATTACCCAGCATGTGTCAGACACTACTCTAGGAGCTAGTGATACAAATACAAAATACAAACAAGAACACAAACCCTCTGCTATCAAGGGTCTCTTACATTCTGCCAGGGAAACAGCATGTACAATATATACAAAAATAAATATGTTCATAATAAATACAGGGTAACTAAAGAGAGTACCAGAAGATGAAGTGGGGATCAAAATAAGTTCTGTATAAAGGTGGCACTTGAATTGCACCTCAAAAGAAGAGAGATGAGAGGCAGAGTGCCATATATAAGTACAGAGAGGAAACCAATTTGGTTGGACCATAGAGTGCTGGAAGAGGAGCAATGTAAGGAAAGCTAGATTGTGACCAGGCCATGATGAATTTTAAAAACCAAACGTGAGTTTATATTTTAACCTTAAGGCAATAGGATCACTTTAGTTGCATAATTCCAGAGTAAGAGTATAAAATTCACAGCTCAACCAGTAATGTGTAAGAGTGCCTTTCAGTCTACAACTCTTTCAACATTCCCAATTTTTGTCATCTTTGACAATTTGCTGGGTAAAATATCAGGAATGATTGAATATGCATTTCTTTGTTAGTGATTTGAAGCATTCTTTTATGTGGTTGTAAATAATCTGTCATTCTTTTTTTTTGAGAACTTAAAAAATTTCCCTTGATTAATAAATAAAGGTCTTTACTCCTATATGTTGAGTAGGTGTCTGTATATCTTAGATATTAGACCATTAGCAGAGTAATTCGATTAAAGATTTTCCCCCCAATCATTTCCCATTAGTTGGATTTTGTTTATGAAAAAGTTTTACAGTTTATTTTTTTATTAAAATTTTTTACCAATTATGTAGAGAAATAGTTTTTAACTTTCATTTTATCACATTTTGAGTTCCAAATTCTCTGTCTCCATGATATATATAATTTCAAATTAGTTATACATTTATTGCTATTATGTAATACATATTTGTCATGTTGTTGAATAAGATACATATTGTCACAAAGAAACCCTCATGAAGAAAATAAAATGAAAAATGGTATGCTTCGATTTGCATTCAGACTCTATCACTTATTTCTCTGGTGGTAGATAGAATTTTTCATCATGATTCCTGTGAGTTGTCTTGGATCATTGCATTGCTGATAATAGCTAAGTCATTCACAGCTGGTCATTGTGCAATATTCCAGTTAATGGGTACAGTGTTCTCCTGGTTCTGCTCACATCACTTTGTGACAGTTCATATAAGTCTTTCAGGTTTTTCTGAAATTGTTCTGTTCATCATTTCTTATATCATAATAGTACCATTCCCAAATCTGATGGATAGCCCCTCAGTTTCTAATTTCTTTGCCACCACAAAAAGAGCTGCTATAAATATTTTTCTTCAAATAGGTTTCCCCCTTTTCTTTAATCTCTTTAGGATATAGACCTACTAGGGATATTGGTGGGTCTGGGCATAATTCCAAATTACTTTCCAGGATGGCTGGATCAGCTCACAACCCCACCAGTGGTGCACTAGTGTCCCAATTTTCACACATCCCTTCCAACATTTACCATTTTCCTTTGGAGTTATGCCTCAAATCTGTTTTAATTTGCATTTCTCTAATCAATAGTGATTTGGAGCATTTTTTTGTATGACTATAGATAGCTTTGATTTCTTCACCTGAAAACTGCCTGTTCACATCTTTTGACCATTTGTCATTTGGGGAATGACTTGGGTTATTATAAAATTTTCTCAGTTCTTTCTTTTTAAGAAATGAGACTTTTGTCAGAGACAGTTATACAAATTTCTGTTTTCCTCCTAATCTTTGTTGCACTGGCTTTGTTTGTGCAAAACCTTTTTAATTTAATGTAATCAAAATTATCCATTTCACATCCTTGAATGCTCTCTGTCTCTTGTTTGATCATAAATTCTTCTATTATCCATAGATCTAATGGGTAAACTATTCCATGCTCCCCTAATTTGCTTATTGTATCACTCTTTATATCTAAATCATATATCTATTTTGACTTTATATTGGTATATAGTGTCAGATGTTGGTCTATGCCTAGTTTCTGCCAAACCATTTTCCACTTTTCCCAGTATTTTTGTCAAATGGTGAATTCTTGTCCCCAAAGCTTGGATCTTATAAATGTTAAATTACTATAGTCATTCGCTGCTGTGCATTGTGTACCTAATTTATTCTTTTGCTTGACTACTCTATTTCTTGGTACCACCTTATTTTGATGATTTCCACTTTATAGTATAGTTTCAGATCCAGTATGACTGTGTCACATTCATTTACTTTTTGGGGGTTAATTTTCTTGATATTCTTGAACTTTTTTTTAACATTATTTTTCTAGGTCTATAAAATATTTGGTAGTTTTGTGTGGTACCATAAATAAATTAATTTAGATGCAGTTCTCATTTCTATAAATATTGATTTGGCTTATCATGAGCAATTAATGCTTAAAGCTTTTCAATTTCATATGATCAAAATTTCCTATTTCATCCTCTGTAGTTGTCTTTGTCCTTTGTTTAAGAATTCATTCAACCCATAGCTGTGAAAATATATACACAATCTGCTCTCTTACCTAATTTCAAATGATATAATCTTTAACATTCAGGTTACCTATACATTTTAAATTTATTGTAAAATGGTGTAAAATGTTCTTTATACCTAATTTCTGTCAGATTTCCCCGCCCCCTCAAAAAAAAGCACTTCCAATTTTATGTTGCCATGGTCAAATCATGAGCTTTGAATCATCTCCCTATTTCAGTTGTTCTTTATTTCTTTAAGGAGTGTTATAATTATAAAAAATCCAGTGTAAACATTCTGTGACTAAACATTTCTCTATAATGATAACTTTTTCTCTTTTAATTTTTCAAAATGTGTTGCTTTTCCATACTATGAAAATGCTGGTTAAGGAGCCCATTTATATTTAGGTAAACAGATTTGTATAAAGTCCCATACAAAACTTAGAGATATTGTTGATGTCTTGTTTTTGCTTTAATTAATTAATTTATTTTTCCAAAATTAAATCAATCATATTTATTCATTATTTCATACAAAGCTAAGTGGGAGAGAGGAATAACAAAGGCAAGACAAAGGTTTTCTCACTCAAAGGAGTCACAGGCCCTTTATTCAAAAAATATATATGATCTACAAAGTTATATTAAGAACCCATTACTTTTATTTAAATTATTGTTTCATCAAAATAATTAGCCAAACTTTCTATGTTATACCTGAATAGCTACTCTAAATTCATTTATTTCTTTTTTCCCCTATGAAACTGTAAAGATACCACAGGTCTATTTCTCAGTCATTTTGCCCAGGGGAAACATCTCCTTCCCTTCCCTTCCACCTAGTAGCAGCTAACTATATATATTATTTTAGTTACTTAGAAAGAATTATTACCTCCTCATTTCAGGCTGACTAGGAATAAGAGTGCAGTGAGTTTCAGGGGCTATCATCTCCTTCCCCCTCCCTCAGCAGGATGAAAGCTGCTTCAGAGTAGCCTTTCCTTTTTTCTTTTTTACTCCTTTTTTCCTCTTGTAATTCTTTCTTAATGCTTCCTCAGAGTTTCAGCCTGAATGGGGACTAGCAGAATGGGAATAGCCCACTCTAGTTCCTTTGGTCACTTTCTTCAAGAACAGCTAGATCTAAAAGTTGGGCATCTCCAGCATGATGGGGTCTTCCAAGGTTTGTGTTCTCTACACATAACCTTTGAGCACCCAGACATTGCCAGAAGACTTTAATGGTGAATTTTTGTCAGTATAATCAAACTCTGCTAGAGTAGAAAGAGAATCTTTCCATTAAGATGTAAGGTACTCTAAGCCATTTTTGTCTTTTGTTTAGGCCCCACAATTTAGCACAGAAACTAACAAATAGTGGATTGAACTCTTAAAAAAAGCCTCTTACCTGTGTCTTAGAATGAATACTGTCCATTGGTTCCAAGACAGAAGAACTGTAAGAGCTAGGCAATGGGGATTTAGGGACTTGCCCAGTCACACAGCTAGGAAGTGTCTGAGGCCAGATTTGAACCCAGGATTTCCTGTCTCCAGGCCTGGCTCTCAATCTGCTGAGTCATCTAGCTGCCTCCAATAGTGAACTCTCTTAATAAATGTATGTTGATTGATGAATCCTCTTGCCATTCTGGATCAGTGGACCCAACTTTATTTACCTATGAGGTTGTTTCTAGCATATACCTCCCCAAGAAAGTTTGATAAATTTCCTCAAAAGAGATAGAAATTCATATAAGCAGAGTTGTGTCTAGAATTTCATGATCTGGAGTACATGCTTGGAGAGACTTTTCATTACTGAATCCCAATTCAAAGAGTTATCCAATAGGAGGGGAAAGGGTTCTGTTAGAAGATGCTAAAACAAATCTAAAATAAATTGAGGCATATATATATATGAATACATACAACCAGGCCATGAAACCATCACTACAGCAAAGGAAGTAGGACTACCACTCCTTTTTTTCCACTTGTACCCATCAGGTAATTTGAGAAATAATTTTCAAGGCTATCCTTTATGGTGATTATAAAGGTAAAAATTATAAGATTCAGGGCAGAAGGCTCCTAGCTTAATGGAAGAAGCTGTTTCTAATTTATAGTGCTAGTGAATTAAAATATTCCAATGTCCCATGTTACTTGAAAATAAAAACAAAATCTCTCTTGAATCACTGCAGACCCTGTACTCCTCATAATAATATCCATCAAATATGTGATTGTTGACATTTTCAAATGCTTAATTCCTTTAAGAATAATGATAAAATAGCTCAAACCAGGTAATATCAAAGGAAGTTAGTTTAAAATATCAGATGTGCAAATGTGCTTTAGTATGGCCACTAGTATTTATGAATCTCTCTTCCTCCACTTCAAGTAGGATATTCCAGAGCCATGACCAGAGAAGGTCAATGATTCCAGGATAATACATTTAGAGGATATTGCCTGTACTTGCAGTTTTTCAGCAGTAGAGAAGCAACAGAGGTCCTAAGGGACCTATGAAAATAGGAACCTACCACCTGATTTAATGCTAGTTGAATCCTTTCCC
Organism: Gracilinanus agilis; assembly: GCF_016433145.1. NCBI lineage: Eukaryota > Metazoa > Chordata > Mammalia > Didelphimorphia > Didelphidae > Gracilinanus > Gracilinanus agilis. Next base: position 309,556,015 of record NC_058130.1, on the reverse strand, counting down.
TTAGTCTTTCCTCCTCTTGGAACACCAGTGTCCTGGGGCCTCTGTTTCATCATTCCCCTCCTGCCAGAGAACAATATCTCACCTCCTCTACTAAAACCACATTTCATGTAGCTTGTCTTGCCAAGTTTCATGGTGTTTGCCCCAGGCTGAAAAATTCTTAATGATGGCTCTTGAAGTATCTGGTGTAGATGTAGCTGCTGCCACTGATTCTTCCTTTTCTTTCTTTTGAGGTGATGAGGTCTTGTCGAAGTTTGGAAGAGAATTTTTCCTTTCTTTGGAGCAATCTCTCAGAGACTGTGGAGAGCAACGAGATAAAGCAGCAAGAGAGATGGAGGTCTTAAGAATTGAATTAGAGCAAGCTATAACAGAACTTCAGGTGTTCAAAAAGGAACGTAAAGAGAAAGGAATGGATCACAATTTGAGGTTTTCAAAGTGGAAAGGGGAAGGTGGAGAAGCATTAGGGACAGACGACACGCCAACCCAGTTGTCAATATCCCAGTTTGCTTCTCACAAACAGAAACTGGACATTAATTCAGTTTGTTCAAGTAAAACTTCCTCCTTGCTGGTTCAGGAAGAAACTATTGAAAGGGCCCCTAGCCGACATCGGGGGAAGAACTCCAAGATTAAAGGTATAAATCCACCAGATTATCTTCATAAGATTAATCAAGCATCCCCATTTGGTCATTCCTATTGTATGTCTTTTGATATTCATCCTAGGTGCTGGTAAACCTCACACGCCAAAATGGATTCCAAGCCTAAAAAGTTACATTGAAGGGTAAGTTGTTCTGTAGATAAATCCTAAAAAAAAAATGAAATATGAATGATACAAAATCATAATGATTGTTTATTTTTCTCTAATTTTTCATTTTTGTAATTTCAGCATATGATCCTACATCCAGTTCTGTAAATGTCAGTCTGCAACAAATAGATATAACTCCTCATTGTTTCCTTTGTTGACTTCATGAACCCAGGCTTCTTAGATTTCAACCATCTGGCTGATTTAATGACTGATAAAAAGAATCACCTTCAACTTTTAATGCTGCTGGAAATGATAAAATATTGCTCTACCTTGCATGAAAGTAATAATAAAAATGCACTAAAAATGTTTACATGGAACAGATGCTTTCAAAAGTGCCTGCTTGTGTTAAGTAAGGTTAAAGAAAATTTACTAAAGGAGTTTATAGGATGTACCTAATTTGCTTTTCAACAAGATATTTTCATTTCCAGAATCTCTTTGGATATTAAGGATGTTCAAATTTTAAAGTTGATGTTTTATTAACAAACAAATAAAGTTGAGATTTAAGGACTTTTTCTAATCTTTATTTTAAAAAATTAAAGTCAGTTTTCTCTCTTTCATTGAAACCAGAAGACAGAAAGATGTTAGTCTTTTCTAAGAATTCAAATTATGAGTTTCTAAGAATTTAAATGTGTATATTGCTAGCATTCCAGTCTTGTCTTTTACCAAAGGCAATAATTATATCTGGAATAATTAAGAACATACATGTGGTTAATTTGTTAGCTATTCCATAAAGACACAGTTTAAGCAACCACAACAATATTCGTCTTCATGTTTATCCATTTGTCTCATTATTTTTAAACTTGTAATTATCTTGGAAGATACTTGGTGCAATACATTGATTGTCTTTCTTCTTAAAAAGACCCAATACAGATATCAGGATCATAGGTTTAAGATATGGAAAGCACTGTAGAAATCATCTAGTTCAAATGTTTCATTTCCAAAATAGGAAAATTCGGTTGTAGATAGAAAAAGTGACTTGCCCAAAGGCACAAAGCTAGTTCCTGGCAGAGATGAGACTAAACTCCTGTCTCCTGACTTTTTGAGTAGTTTCATTTTCCATCTATCACACTGCCTGGGATTTGAGATAATCCATGATGGCAGAAATACTGATTTGGTATTTATGGTAGCAAGCTGTAACTGAGGCAGGACAATTCAAGCTTTAAGGTAGCTAAAGATTTGCCTCAGGGTATGAGAATTTACAGGGTCGGCTTCATCACCTAGATTTTTGATATTCCTTTGACCTGATACTACAATGTATCCCTCTCTTTACCACTTGTTTCCTTCTTGTGACTTTCTATATCATTCTCCCTGAATCTTTGAAGGGAAATGATTGCTGCGGCATCTTACCTTACTGTCACTTCTTTTTTTTATATACATATTTTATATGTATCAACACTCTAATTTCTTTCTTTTTCTTTCTTTTTTTTTTTAACCCTTACCTTCCGTGAATTGGCTCCAAGGCAGAAAAGTGGTAAGGGTAGGCAATGGGGGTCAAGTGACTTGCCCAGGGTCACATAGCTGGGAAGTGTCTGAGGTCAGATTTGAACCTAG
>NC_058130.1:309476276-309548665 GCF_016433145.1 Gracilinanus agilis | reverse complement strand
AGCCAGGCCTAGAGACAGGAGGTCCTAGGTTCAAATCCGGCCTCAGACACTTCCCAGCTGTGTGACCCTGGGCAAGTCACTTGACCCCCATTGCCTACCCTTACCACTCTTCCACCTATAAGTCAATACACGGAAGTTAAGGGTTTAAAATAAAGAAAAAAATTAAAAAAAATTTATTTATCAACAATTTAACTCCCACTTGCCTAGGGTCATATAGCCAGGGTCAGTCAGGACTAGAATCCTGGGTAGTCTTGATTCTAAGGCTGAACAATTTTCTATTAAACTTTGCTGGCTCTCTGATTATTTTTCATATTCAAAAAATATAACAGATTAGTTTCTCTGCAAGTAGTTCTCACTTAATTCCCCTCTAAAAAGAATTTGTCCCTAAATTCTGTTGGTTAGCTCTAATAAATTACTGGACTCATTTATTCAGTACATTCATTCATTACTTTCACATGTAAATAGCCATCTACCCTCTGGTCTTTCTGAATTGTAGCTTAATAAGATTAGGCTCATTTAAAAATTTATTGAACTAGCATGGAATATATTTATATAAAATTAGCTGCTTAAGTACTTCCTTGATGAAAAACATAGCTGTTTTAATATTATTATGAATTTTATTCGGGGAAAAAGAATGACCTTTTAAATTTTTTAACTCATTTCATATTTTTGTGTGTCTTTCTTTGTATGATTAGAAATCTTGGTGATTTAATTAAATTTTAAATAGAAAACATATGCCTGGACAGTAAAAGTTTATTTGGAAATAACCCCAAGGAAACAATTAATAAATTAATTTGAGCAGTGAAAGACCTGTTTTCACTGAAAACACCATTCTGATAGGCATCCATTTATAATAAAACAAGCTTTAGTTTGTTTTTGAATCTTTTTTAATTCTTTGAATCAACTCCAAAGAAACTAGGTATTCCAATTTTCTGAAAAAAAGACTCTCAGCCTTGTGGAAGTTTATTGTAAATATTTCCAAGTACCTTCCTATAGATTCCCAAATATCTCCTCATAAAGTTTGCTCTTGGATAAAAGAAACTAAATTACAAAGTGAAATGGGGGAACTTCATTAACTATCTCTCAACTCCAACATTGTAACTCCTCTGTCTTTTATTTAATAAGCAAGAATATATTTTGGTTGTTTGGGAATTAAAGAAACAACCACCTAGGCTGAAGGATATCCCAGAGGTCAACTAAAATGTGTAGGTATATCTCAGTTGGTTGCTGATAGAGACCAAGTCTTCTTGGGCAAAATATTAAATGGAACCTAATATTTATCCTGGTTACATTTTATCTTTTATTCTTCCTCAGTTGACTTCTCATATACAACCAAAGCATTCATTCTCAAAAATTACATCAGCAGAGTTTAGGTCCTACTAAGTTGAAAGAGCAAGTATGTGCCAAAGAATGTACTATTTTTGAAGAGAACCATTAGTGAAGGAAGTAAACAGTTATTGAAGAATGTGGTGTCTGAGAAGGCATTTGGATTTTTAGACTACAGCTTAAAACATGTAGGTTACACAGCTGTCCTGTGAAGAGACAGATACCTAACAAAGGTAAATGAGAATTTCTTTTCTAGGTGCTTCACAAATTAGCTAGAGTATTTGACTGAATCTAATAAGAGGTAATTCAGTGGGGCAAATGTAAAGTATTATATTGACAAACATTCAACTTCCCAAGTAAAAGTTGTGGTGGTGGTATGAGTAGAAAGCTATCTGGGAAAAAAAGATGATGGGAATGTATTATATTGTAAATTCAATGTTAGTCATTACTCTGATGTGGCAACCAAAAAAGACCTTGGATTGTGTTAAGAGAAACATAGCTTCCAGGAATAGGGAAGTGATAGTCCTTCTGTGCTTTGCCATAGTCAGTTCTTATCTGGAGTATTATGTTCATTTATGGGTACCACATTTTAAGAAGGACATTGATTGGATCAGTTAGGTAGCTCAGTGGATTGAGAGTCAGTTCTAGAGATGGGTTTAAATCTTGCCTTAGACACTTTCTAGCTGTGTCACCCTGAGCAAGTCACTTAATGCCCATTGCCTATCTCTTACCACTCCTCTGCCTTCGAACTAATACACATTATTGATTCTAAGACAGAAAAATTATAGTTAAACCCCCTCACAGATTTGAACTACTCTCTAATTTACTCTCCTTATTAACTCCACAGACATTTAAGGTAAGGGAAGGAAGGTAGGAAATAATAAAGGGAATGAAAATACAAAGGGTTTATCTAAATTAACAATTCTTAAGTAAATATTTCAAAGCTAGGCTAAATTTCAATTCTTCAGATAGGCAAGGAAGCAGCTCAGTTGGTCTGAAATTCTCTCCACGAGATTCCCCAAACCAACTGACTTCTCTCCCTCAAGATTCTAAACCCCTAACTGATTTCAGAACTCAGCCAAAGCTTGAAAAAACTATCATGACCCCCTCTCTCTGTATTACACACCCTCTTAAAGTCTCCCAGTGTATTTTCGGCCCCAAGGGAGAGCTGGAAGGGACTTGCCATATAAATTCTCTCTTTCTCTCCCTTCGATCAAACATTCATTGACTGACCTTTTTATTGTTACAATATGTTGAGTGTGATCTAGTAAAAGGAGTATCTAAACCAGTGATTCCCAAAGTGGGAGCTACCACCCCCTGGTGGGTGCTTCAGTGATCTAGTGGAGTGGTGATGGCCACAGGTGCATTTATCTTTCCTATTAATTGCTATTAAAAATTTAAAAAAAATTAATATCTAGGTGGCTAAGTAATATTTTTTCTAGAAAGGGGGTGGTAGGCCAAAAAAGTTTGGGAACCACTGATCTAAACTATAAAACCTATAGTTCTGAAGTAATGCCATATCTCTACTTGTGACTTCAGGTTAGTATTCCAGAATGTTTGGTCTTTCTGAGTCATTATCATCAATCATATTAGTATAAAGAGAATAAAACTCTACCTTTCAGGTGTGTAGGTATAGCAAGGATGCTGTTCTGTGGCTTAAAGAGGGACAGAATAGATATCTCTATCCTCTTTCCCCACACTCTTCTCCAAGAGAGATGCTCATTCTTACCAAGAGGAGAAGCAGCAGTTTGGAATCAGAAGTCACCACCCTGTTCTCCTCAGAGGGAAGTGGCACTAGGCTAGAAACATATCTAATCTGTTCCCTCAAATATTGTTCATCTAGGGAATATGATTGGTTCCATCTAACTTCCAATCACTTTGTCGTTTTCAGGGGACAGAGGGGACCCCAAGTACTATAGAGAAAGCTTGACCCCTTCCCTATCTAATATCAGCTCTGCAATGGACACATATAGTAGATAGTAAAGAAACTCATTTATCCAAGTCATAGCAAAACAGAAATTGGAGAAGGTATACAAAGGAGAATATATATCAGACAACAACAAATAATTCTCCCATATCTCAGCTCAACCAACTGGATGTTATCCAAAGGGAAACTCCCCAAAGTCTCTAATGTAGCAACCTAGGAATAGGCATGTGAAGGATATTGCCAGCTCTTCTCATGTCTTCCCAACCTGAAGTGGGGTTGTCCTCTCCATTCTTCTCTCTTAAATCTGGAAGCTGACTGGACACTCCAAGAGAACTTGAAATTTTATCAGTTCCAAAGGGAGGGGTGAGTACTAATAATCAACTCAGCTGAGTCCCATACTAATGAGCCTTGGGACAGCAATTACATTCATTATTCCTCCTGTCTCTGACTCCATACAATCTGCCACATTACTTTCAAATCAGCATTCCAGATTAAGATCTTTTCAAATAATAATCCTATCATATATCATGTGAATTATTCTTCATGTCTCTGACCCTATGATTTTTCTATCACTAAAAAGGGAATTATTTGTATTCCCATACATTTGACTCATTTCTCTATGTATTTCAGAAATGAGGCCTTTATTAGAGACTTGTAAAAAAATTTCACCATTATGATTACTATGTATTACTCTCCATTCTATTTCCTCCCTGTTTATGCGTTTCTCTCTCCTTTTATCCTGTCCATCCTCAAAAGTGTTTAGCTTCTGACCACCACATATCCCAATTTGCCCTTTATTCTATCAGCTTCCTTGCCTTCTTTTATCCCCTTCCCCTCTTATTTTTCTATAGGGCAAGATAGATTTCTATACGCAATTGATTTTGTTTTCCTCCCTCTTTGAGCGAATTCTGATGAAAGTAAAATTCTAATGCTTCCCTCTGCACTTCCCCCTTCTTCCCCTCCACTGCGAAAACTCTTTCATACCTCTTTTATATGAGATAATTTACCCCATTCTATTTCTCCCTTTTCCTTTCCCCTAATGTATTCATCTTTCTCATACCTTAATTTTTATTTTTTAAATATTCCATCATAGTCAACTCACATCCTTATCTATGTATACTTCTAACTGCCCTACTAATGGTAAAGTTCTTAGGAGTTACAAGAATCATCTTCCCATGTAGATAAATAGTTTAACCTTATTGAATGTCTTTTCTCTTTCTTGTTTACTTTTTTTTTGCTTTGAGTCTTTAATTTGACAGTCAAATTTTCCATTCAGCTCTGAACTTTCCCTTATTTCATTGAATGCCTATTTTTCCCCCTGAAGGATTATGCTCACTTTTACCAGGTAAATGATTCTTGCTGAAGTCTTAGCTCCTTTGCCTTATCATATCATATTACAGGCCCTCAGAAGCTGCTAAATCTTGTGTTATCTTGACTGTAACTGTTTCTTTTTGGCTGCTTACAGAATTTTCTCCTTGACCCAGGAGTTCTGGAATTTCGCTATAATATTCCTGGGAGTTATCCTTTAGGGACCTTTTTTTAGGTGATGATTGGTAGATTATTTCTATTTTTCTTTTACACTCATATTTTAGAATTTTAGGGGAGATAATTCTTCAAAGATGATGTCTAAGCTCTTTCTTTGATCATGACTTTCAGGTAGTCCAATAATTTTTAGATGTTTTATTTTCAAGGTCAGTTATTTTTCTAATGAGCTATTTCATATTTCCTTCTATTTTTTCATTCTTTTGACTGATTGTTTCTTGATGCTCATGGAATCATTAGCTTCCAGTTGCCTAATTTTAATTTTTAAAACATTATTTTCTTCAATAAGCTCTTGTATCTTCTTTCTCCATTTGGCAAATTCTACTTTTTAAAAAGTTTTTTCCTTAGTGAATTTTTGTACCTCCTTTTCCACATGGCCAATTCTAAGAAAGTTCTCCTTTTCAGTGAGTTTTTGTGCTTCTTTTACCAACTGACCTATCCTATTTTTTGGGTATTGTTTTCTTCCATTTTTTGTGTCTCCTTTACCAAGGTAATGACTCTTTTTTATGATTTCCTTATTTTATTTTTTTTGTCTTTGGGCTTCAGAACAATTCATATTTTTTTTGGAGGCTTTGGATGTAGCAGTATTGATTTTGTTGTCTTCTTCTGAGTTTGTGTTTTGGTCTTCCCTGTCACTAAAATAACTTTTTATGTTGAGTTTTTTGTTGTTCTTGCTGGAGTTGCTCACTTTTTAATCTTTTTTTAACTTAAAAAAATTATTAAAGTTAGCCTCTGTTCCTATGGTGAAAGAAGCATGGTACCAAGCTTCAGGTACTTTATGCAGCTACCTTTTGAGCTACCTCTTCTATAAGCTTTCAGTTCTTCCAAAGTGCTTTGATTTAAAGAGAAATGTGGTTAATACTCTCCCAGTCTGTGAACAACCTTACAAGCACTCATTTTTGCCTTGGTAGTATGACCAAGATACCTTCCTCCCCTCAGGATACAGACACTAGTGTTCCTTCTCACTCTCAGACAGTGACTTAGGTCTGGGACCTGGATCTGCCTGGTCTGGGAAATTATGATGAGTCTTTTACCCAGAGCCAGCAAAGGAACCCCTATAATCTCCTTCTAAACAGTTGTCCAAACCACCTTACTTTTTGTGGCTGAGAGTTTTAGATGTCTCTGCTGCTGATTCAGCTGCCCTCAAGACTTGTTGAAAATAAATAGGAGGCAGTTATAATAATAAGAAAGGGCTGCTAAGCCTCACTTGGGCCTGACAGGCTCTATTAGGCTGAGCCTGCCAAGCTGGCTCAAAAATCCTCAAGTGGTAGATGGATCAAAGCTAAGTGGGAGATGAGGTTGCCTAAGTGATCACCAAATGTACTAGTAATCGCAGGGCTTATAAAGTTCAGCTTAGCCAAGCCTAGGCCTCTTCAAAAGTGCCCAAGAAAAGTATCTAGTGAAACCCATTTAAACATACAGTATCTAGCAAAGCAGAGGAAATACAATTTCCACTGACATTTTTATACACACCTACAGAACCATTAGAAGAATGTCAGATACATATCAAGACCCATTTTTCTACATTACCCAGGGACTGGAAAACTAACAACAATGAAAGATATGGCTGAACTGTTGAGAAACCTTGGCAAATCACATTAGTGAGAAATATACTGGAGTATTTGCAAAAAGAAACAAATAAATACAGAGCGTATTACTTTTAAAATTGATAATTGACTGATCCTTTTCTCCCCAGCTTGATTTATCAAGAAAACTATCAGATCCTTAAATGAAATTTTATTATTTATATGTGCCATGCTCATTGACTGACCAATCAAAGGTCAATATGAGCTGACAAAATCCAACTCAACCCTACTTGACATCTCTTACCACTAAGCTTTTTTTCTTTCTAGATTTGTATGCTTGGAATGGTAGATCACATATTTTCTAGTAAAGGAACCAATGGGGGGGCAACTGGGTAGCTCAGTGGATTGAGAGCCAGGCCTAGAAATGGGAGGTCCTAGGTTCAAATCTGGCCTCAGACAGTTCCTACCTGTGTGACCTTGGGCAAGTCACTTAATCCCTATTGCCTAGCTCTTACCACTCTTCTCTCTTGGAATCAATACATAGTCTTGATTCTAAGGTAGAAGGTAAGACTGTTTTTTGTTTTTTTTTAAAGAAGCAATGCATTTTTTTTTCTGAATTTATCAGTGAGTTTACTAAGCAGGCAGATTCCTCCATAAAGTTTTAGCTATGGAGTTAATGCAACTATAATTCAGTTCAACTCAAAACATTAAAGTAGGGACAGCTGGGTGGCTAAGTGGATTGAGAGCCAGGCTTAGAGGTCCTAGAGGTGGGAGGTCCTAGGTTCAAATCTGGCCTCAGACACTTCCCAGCTGTGTGACCCTGGGCAAGTCACTTGACCCCCATTGCCTAGCCCTTACCACTCTTCTGCTTTGGAGCCAATATACAGTATTGACTCCAACATAGAAGGTAAGGTTTTTTTTTTAAACAAAACAAAACATTAAAGTGTTTCCTATGTATAGAGCATTGTTATAGATCCTGGGAATTCAAAGAGAAATTGGACAATATCTCTGCTCTCAGTGAGCTAATAATGAGTTAATTTAATAAGGTCTATATGATAGATTCCCTTCAATACTCCTGAAGCTCCTGTTGCCTGTGTGGCTCCTCCTTCCACTTACATCAATTTAATCAGATTCACTTCATTTCAATACAATTAAATAAATTTGATTTATTGTTCCAGCACCAAGTGTATATAGTAGGTAGCGTAATCAATGTTTGTTAAGTTAAGTAGATTACAATACTTCTTTCCCTTAATAGATGATCTTCATGAGTTGTACCCAAACAATAATTTGTCCTTTAGCTCATCTGGTGATGTGTCCTCCCAAACTTAGCTGTGTTGGTCCTCAAAAGATTAAAGTCTGTTTTGGGAGAAATACATGACACATTTTTTTCAGCTCAATAGGACCTTCTAAATTGGAGCTTGTTTTTCACTAGCAAGAATTCAGAATCAACCATAGACAATTAGGGCCTTGGTGGAGGACACATATACAAATAATTATCGGTGGGATAATGCCTTAATGATGTCTTAAACAGATGAGGTGCTTGATAATTGCTGAGTTGAATACATACCTAAGAGTTGCATAATAACCTGACTACATGACCTCCTTAAGTAGATTGGAGCTTTTGGAATTCAGATTCTATTATAATTTTTTCTTGAGAATTCAAATTAATTTTCAATCTTGGAGAGTACCAAAGTAATTATTCTTTAATAATTATAAACATAGCCATAATGATAAAGTCTGCAAGAAAGCCTTACTCCTTCTTGGAGTAGGTCCCAACCATGTGTGTTTCCTTCAGAATATCCCTCTCCTCTCCACAGCTCTCATGACAACTCAGCCCCTCATGTAGGCATGCAGCATTGCATCAGCATTCTCTCCACCAATTAGAAGACTACCATGTAAAATATTTCAGGCAATTTTGCAACTAAATCATCTCTGACCTGGATGCTATAACTTATTTTGGTGCCTACCCAGTGGTGTGCTAGAAAATATTAAATTGGTGGTGTCCAAAAATTACGTATTCATGACATACTTTTTAAGTTTAGCCTGCATTATTAACTTTTTATCTACCACTTTTTTAAATCTAGAAATCATAAATACTAACAACAAAATAAATCAAGCCCTGATTTGTAGAGTTTATCAATTTATGATGTGTAAATGCTTAAACTGAAAATTTAATAATCAGTTCACATGAGGTGGTTGATGTTGAATCCAGCACACCCCTATTCTCTCTGTCCTAAGGTCTCTGTCACTAAGTCCTTGCTTAGTATCTTAATACTTAAGAGTACTTGACTTCCTTCACTCTTATAACTTGTTTCCAAGGCTAATTACCTACCTGGAGCTCAGGAGCGCATGTCCTAAGGACAACAAATGCTTTATTTCCACAAGGAGGTGAGAAAGGAGCATCCAAAGAAAAGATAAGAGATGGATGGGAAGATGACAAAAACTGACAGTAAAGGGGAAGAATTACTGCTCAAAGAGAATATCTGCACTGAAAATTACAGGAAAAAATGAATAATAGGGAATGGATACCCAACATAAAATAAGGAGATAGTAAGACAACACCTTATTACCCTTGCAAATTATCTGGCCTAGTTGAACCATAGTCAGCAGCACCAACAAAACTAACTTTTCAATGCTTCCCATAATGTCTGGTCTCTATAGTTCAATACTCCTTTCTTATTAAGTAAGTTCTACTTCTTAGAATTTTAAAACTATAAATTGCTACCCTTTTTTCTCTGGGAAACATCAGTGAATATTATTGTATATGTATACATTTTATACATATCTATAATATTAAGATCTTTGATTTCTTCTTACAATCTTTGTATACCAGAAGTTTGTTTCTTCTTCTTCTGTGGTGTATTGTTAGCATTTACATGTAGAAGAATTCCAAAGTGAGAGGGGTGGTAAGTGAGAAATGTAAGCATTCAAGGAGTTTTGTTTCTCACTTGAGAAAATTTTCCTGGTCATGCCAGATGATTTGCATGTAATCCACAAATATTACTTATCTTTTGCTTTTTCTTAATCTGTAAAATTAGAAAAGAAAATCTTTTGTTCTTTGCAAAATAATAACTTCATAGCTGCCCATCTGGGCCCAAATGGCCTCAAAGAACTTGACATAACAGATGCTACATCCATCCTTATTAGCAACCCTTGAGTAAATCAGGAGCATTTCACTCCTATATTCTCATCACCCTTAACAAATTACTGTATTCTAAGACCACAAAGAATAATTCTGGAAGCAAGAGAAGTAGAAAACAATTTTTTCCCATAAGTTACCATTTTGAAATTCCTATATAGGAGGGAGTATCTCTAACACATTTTGGAAATGGACTTTTCCTTTACAAAGGAGGAAAGCTAATTATTAATTAATTAAAGTATTATCTTTGTAGCTACTATATGATACCTCCCATACTGGGAAATTGTCACACCACTGTCCAATCTGGATGCAGCTTTGGAGTCCTGTGATATCCCTTTCCCATCTCTAGTCAGTTGTAAAGAATATTCGTTAACAAAATTTCCTTTGGGCTAATGGATCTTGTACATGAATTTCCTTTTTTTTATTCCATAGTCTGGACCCATAATTATGACATATTCATTTAGAGAGTCATATGCCAGCAAATGAAAGAATAGAAATGAGTAAGGAGAAGTAAATCAAGTGGGGTCCTTGTTTTTAAACTCCTGAAATTCAAAGAGTGCATGTTCTAATTGCTGCAATCAGAGGCTCACACTTAGCTGAAAGAATTGGCAGATGTAATTACTAATCTATAGTCAAAGATATTTGAAATACCACATAAAACAGGATAGACATAAGATTTGAGAAGAGATAATGTTATTCTGATTTCTAGTAAAGGGGAGAGAACAAAGTACACAATATATAAGCTTGACTTTGATTGCTGAGAAGATTTTAGAGCAAATCGCCAAAGAGATGGTTAATAAATATCCAGAAAGGATAATAGTGACTACAAAGGGCCAACTTAACTTCATCAAAAACAAATTATGTGAGACCGAGAAGCCACCCCGCAGCGTCCAGGCCGAGCCTCCACCTTCGTCGCAGCCATGCCGCCCAAGTTTGACCCTAATGAAATTAAAGTCGTGTTTTTGAGGTGCACTGGTGGTGAAGTTGGTGCCACATCTGCTCTGGCCCCCAAAATTGGTCCCTTGGGTTTGTCTCCAAAAAAGGTTGGTGATGACATTGCCAAGGCAACTGGTGACTGGAAAGGGCTAAGGATCACAGTGAAACTTGCCATTCAGAATAGACAGGCCCAGATTGAGGTAGTGCCTTCTGCCTCAGCCCTGATCATCAAAGCCCTAAAAGAACCACCTCGGGACAGAAAGAAGCAGAAAAATATTAAACACAATGGAAACATCAGTCTTGATGAAATCATCAACATTGCTCGACAGATGAGGCACCGATCCCTGGCAAGAGACCTCTCTGGAACCATTAAAGAGATACTTGGAACAGCTCAATCTGTGGGCTGCAATATTGATGGCAGACATCCTCATGATGTCATTGATGACATCAATAGTGGGGCTGTGGAATGCCCAGCTAGTTAGAAGCCACAAAGGGAGACTATTGCAATAAATTAACATTTGACAACAGAAAAAAAAAACAAAAAAAAAAACAAATTATGTGAGAAAGGTCCCAGGTTCAAATTCTAGATGATTCCTCAGATTGTAAAAACTCATCCTGGGTACTACCCCAAATTTCACTTATATTCATAAGTAGTTCCTGAGCAGATCAGTCACTACTGGTATTATGCCATCTATTGTAGCTTAGGACCGATATTCTTCCCATTAAAAATCAGCCAGTAGAGTGAGTTAGAGGCAATTAGGTGGTTCAGTGGCCTGAAGACATGAAGACTCAAGTTCAAATCCAGCCTCAGACATTTAATATAGTTGTGTGACCCTGGGCAAATCACTTAATCTGTGCCGTAATCCACTAGAGAAGGAAATGACAAACTATTCCAATATATTTTCCCAGAAAATTCCATGGATAGCATTGACACGCTACAGTCCATAAGGTTATGAAGAGTTGGACATAACTGAACAACTGTGCAACAGAAAAAGTTAGCTTTTAGCAAGGGCATTTACCAAGATGGCATAGTAACAACAGTTGATAAAAATCATTACACCTTAAACCCTGGAGTGGGAGAAATGAACCTATTCTCCTACAAACCCCCCCCCCCAAAACCCCCATATATATGTATATATATGTAAATATATATAAAATTAAATTACATTTAAATTAAATTAGAAGCACAATGGCAATAAGGCATAAATTTAGGGTATATATGGGGGAAAGGGTAACTTGTCATTACTTGGACTGGAAGTCCTTTCCCTCTAGTTAGGCCCTTGTGAAGCTTTGCTGGGTGGACCTCTCAACTTGGATCCCAGCCTCTGCTTTCTTTAGTTCAAAGATGGCACTCTTCTTTGACATGGATGTCACAATCCTCCAAATGAGTATCTTTCTGATCTTATATTTGTTCTCAGTGTCTCTGTTTCTGGCTGGAGGAAATCTGATGACATGACATGGCTAATGGTAAGGAGGAAGAAGGAGACAACACTCCTTATTGCCCTCTGGAATAGTCTTTTTCAAAAATTAGAACTCTTAACTGCTTACTATTTTTACATACTGACTCAATGGATATCAGAGAATAACATGGTATTCTTCACTCAATTACAAAAAGATTTTCCCAGGGCATACACAAAAGTTAGTTAAATATTAATACTTCATCCTGTATGGTTATTTTGTTGGGGAATTGTAGGAAAATTCCTTAACTTTTACTTTACATTTTGCTGGCGACTATATTCGGTGCCTTCTGTCATTATAATAACTAAGATGAAGGATGGAATATTCTCTCTTGAATCTGACTAATCTAATTTCCTTTTTTTTTTGATAGGATAACTATAAGAATAAAGAGAGCCTCTGCCAAAACTGTAATAATAATGAGAACCAAGTAACCAATGTTATGATCGAGGTGGGGAGAGAGTCTTTAAAGGCGAGACTCTCTTCTAGCTCTCCCCTCCCACCAATTATACACTGAGAGACTTTGAGGGGGTGTCACCCTGAAACTGAGTGACCTGGATGGTTGTGCTGCCCCACAGGAGTTGGGGATGAGGCTTCCCTATAAGAGGAGGTATGTGGTACCCCAATCCATTTCTGAATGAGGGCGGGGTTCACGCAAGCCTCCCCTGAGGTCAGTCAACTTCACAGCGGGTAGTCTGGCTCCAAGATGGAAGCAGCCAGACCAAGCTGTGCATCCCTCCTCCCTTGTTGTCTCTCAGGCACTCTGGAATGCTATCTGACTAATGAATGGCTTTTATTATTCACAGTTTAGGGATTGGAGAAAGGGGTGAAGGGCAGAAGGATTTGGAGTGCCCTCTTCTCTATTCCTATGGGGTTCATCACTCGGGTGGGAACCTTTGGGCTTCCCACTCCTAAGCTTCTTCCCCTTGTCCCTTCTTCTGTTTTTGTTTCTATCCTTTTCTATAATTGTAAGTTAGTCCTGGAAGGGTCTCTCAGCAAGGTTGGGTAAAGGGAGAAGGAGCCTAAGAGATCGCTCCCAAAATGGAGTCCCAAAATTTATCTCACTCAATGGTTGAAGTATTGATGGGAGAGATGCGATGGAATGGCTTTGCTCAGGGAATCAGGGTTTCAATGTCCAAAATAAAGATCCTCAGGAAGCCCTCAGGACTGGAATTGAGCTGAGATGTTCTCCTTCCTTTCTCAGTCCTCCGCTGGAAGTCCTTCCTTCCTTATTCCTCCTCCGGAGAATTACCCAGAATCCCCCTGGTCTTAACTGTCACCAACTGTCACCAACTGTGAGCCACTCCTTCTTTGGCTCCTTTTGTCCCATACCCCTTGCACAAGTCTCATCCTTACATAACTAACCTGGATAAGGTTTGCATACAGTTTACTTAGATTTTTAATAAAGCTTCTGATAAAGTGCCTCATTCTTTTCTTGTGAAGAGAGATGAGAACTAGATAATAATACAAATATATGATTTTAGAACTAGTTTGATGGCCTTGTTAATGGCTTAATCCAGTGGAAGGTCTACAGTGGAAGACCTCAGAGATCTATGCTTCATCCTAAGCTTTTTTTTTTTTTTAACATTTTTATCAATGACAAAAGTTATCAATCTCACTGGGCAGCAACCAGATGAAGATGTAATTGGGAAATGTGTAATAAAATAAATTTAAAAATTACATAGTGTTTATTTGTGGCTTTCTAAGTCAATAGGCAGTTGGTAGAATCTATTTCCATTTGAGTTTGACAACACTGATTGAGATAAATATATAGCTAGCATGCTCTTCAGACATGTGGACTGTGAGATCCTTAAGAGCAGGGACTTGATTTTATCTTTCTTTTTATTCCTAGTGTTTAGCACATTGCCTAGCATATATTATAAACTTTATAAATTCTTTTGACTGACTGGATGATAGGTAAGATCCAGAAAAATCTTGACAAGTTAAGCCTGGGACTGAATCTAATAAGAAGAAATTCAATTGAGATAAATCTTTTATTAGCACAAAAAAATCAGCTTCACAAGTTCAAGATAAGGGAAGAATGACTAGTCAGTAGTTGCTCTGAAAAACATCTGGCGATTTTAGTGCATTGTAAACTCAGTCTGAATCAGCAGTATAATGTGGCAACCAAAATTGATAATGTGATCTTGGGCTCCATTGAGAGGGACATAACTTTCAGGAATAGGGAGTTCATAGTCCTGTTGTGCTCTGCCCTACTAAGACTTCTTCTTAGTATTGCATTCAGTTTTTGTTATCATCATTTAAAAAAGACACCATTAAAAAAAATTAAGGTGGACTTCTGAGGAAGGTCACCAGGATGACAGAAGGTCTTCAGTCCTTTTCAAATGAGGCTCTGCTTAACAGAAGTAGATGGTGTTTAGCTTGGGGAAGAGAAGACTCTCAGTGGTAACAAGATAGTTGTCTACCAGTATTTTCAGAACTGTCATGTGGAGGAAGGATTAGACCTTTCTGTTTGATCCCAGACAGAAGAACAAAGGAAAATGGGGAGAAGTTTCATAGGCTGGATGTCTGAGGAGGAGGGTGGGAAACATTAACAACAACAACAAAATCTCCTTAAGAATTAGAACTGGTTTAAAACTGGAATGAGCCACTCTTAGAAATATTTCCCCTTCTTCAGAGGTATTCAAGCAGGGATGATTATTTGTCAGGTATGTTCCTGTGGGGGCAGCTAGGTAGTATGGTGAATAGAGTGCTACCACTTAAGTTAGGAAGATTTATCTTCCTGAGTTCAAAACTGGCCTCAGATATTTAGTAGCTATATGACCTTGGGCAAGTCACTTAACCCTATTTGCTTCAGTTTTCTCATATAGAGAAGGAAATGGCAAACCACTCCAGTATCTTTGCCAAGAAAACTCCAAATAGGGTCATAAAGAATTAGACATGATTGAAAAACAACTGAACAACAACAATATTACACTGAAGATACCTTTCATATATAAACTGGATAGATAACTGTTGAGTTCCCTTCCAACTCTCAAATTCTGTGATTCTATAATCTTGCCTGCATTTCAAACCTCTACCAACTCCAAAAATAGATCCCTCAGATCTTGGAGTTAGTTTGGTCCTTTAGCTTACGAGCAGGGCATTCATAGAATGACAGGATCACAGATTTAGAGGTGGAACACATGTGAACAACTGTCCTTTCCTTAATAGATCTTGAATTTCATTGTTGTAGAGACTTCCTCAGTCCATGTGTATCGCTGCTGCTCTATCTTCTTTCATGCTGTGGGTTTCTGTTTTATATCTTTTGTGAATTCTCTATTAAAGACTCAGCTGCCACTCTTTCTGTAGAGGACGTCTTCCTCTGACTCTTTTAATCTTCCCTAGCTACCAATGCAGCACTCAGGCTATCGCCTCTCACACAGTTCTTCCTTCATGATGTCTTTTATGCCATTTTTTTCAAGTGGAAATCAGTTACATATTTTATTTAGTAGAGAAATCATTATGTCTCAGTTGGAGGAAACCATTTTAGGAAGTATCAAATAGGCTGTGGTCCCTTTTCTTTGGATATGCTCATGTTTACTACATTCAGCTTAATAAAAAGAGTGAAATAAATGGTATAATATGAATGCTACATTTACATGTTTTTTTATTTTCTAGAGCTTGAAAATTGAACCCTATTTATCTTTAGTGATGGGAATATTCTGTCATAGAGCACAGTTGTTCAAATAAGAGACTATTAAGGCATAACTGGTGGATATAGGTCACACATATAGTAAGTATCTGAGGCTGGACTTGATTTCATGAAGATGAATCTTCCTGACCCCTGGCCCAGCATGCTATATCCATTGCACCATATAACTGTCTTGTCATTACACTATGTCCCCTCAACCTAAGCAGCTATTTCAGTGGCGGTTTATTTTAATCCAATAAACCCAAATAATTTTGTTATAATGTGTTCATAAATAGGTCAAATTTTTAGGAACAAGAGTTCTGTGTCTCAGGTAATGTTTTCCTGGGTTCCCCCACAGCCATCCTCTACCCTAAAAATGCTTTAAATAATGTCAGGGTAATGAGAATAGTTGTAGAACCTCTCACAGTGGCAACTTTGATAATAATTATAATAGCAAACATTCATGTACTGCTTAAAGATTTGCAGATATCTTATTTGATCCTCATAAGCAATCTTATGAAATATGTACTATTATTATTCCCATTTTACAGATGAGAAAACCTAAGTAACTTTTCAAAGTTAAGATAGCATCTAAGTGTCTCTGGAAAGATTTGAACTAAGATTCCTGACTCCCAAGATCAGTCTTCTCTCTATTATGCTACCTGGTATATGTGGTACACACAAGTGACTCTTGGTTCTTCCCCACTGCTTCCTAAGGAGGGGAGTTTGGCCATTTTTATTCTCACTGTCTGAAAATTTTGACCAAAATTCTGTTGCACTTACAAAGCTGGTTCATCTCAAGAATACAGTGAAATATGAGTGTTAACCTTGTTTGTCCATTGCCTTCAATCAACTGGAGGATGAATTTGGGCTGAAGGGGGGGAAAAGAAAAGGAGGCAAAAATACAGGAATGTACAGGTAAATACTTAATAATCAGCTCTCCTCCACTCCTCAAAATGTAAATAAGACACACTTTTAAGTTTAATTTGAATTATTAACATATTTTCCATCGTTTTCTCAAGTCTAGATAATCAATGAAAGAATCAATTAAACCAAGATGTAGCATCTGATGATTTCCAAGATGAAACAGCTTATGCTATAAATTTAGTAATCAGTTCCAGAATCAACTCAGCTGGCTCCAGAAAAACCCTGCAAAAATATCACCTGAGCTGAGGCTTGCAGGAATGCTAGGGATGCTAAAGGTCTTAGGTCAGTGATCCCCAAACTTTTTTGGCCTACCACCCCCTTTCCAGAAAAAATATTACTTAGAGCCCCCTGGAAATTATGAAACTATTTGTTGAACTCAGAATAGAATGTAATACAAAAAAAAGTGTGGCCATCACTGCTTCCCTGGATCGCTGCAGCACCCACCAGGGGGCGGTAGAGCCCACTTTGGGAATCACTGTCTTAGGTGAAGGGAACTAGGGTGGTCCATTGATAAAAAAAAATAATAATTGAAATTATAGATAAGATCTTTTCATGATTCTCTGGCACTTTCTCCAAACTGGTACTTGGATAGACAAAAGTAGTCTGAAGCAGGTAGTAGAGACCACTTGTCAGGGAAATATTCCAGCACACGTATCATCTGTCATCAAGTCTAAATCTTTTGCCTCTAATGTCCCACTGGATAGCAGAGCTTACTCTTTATCTAGTTGTCTTTATACTCACTGTTCTTGTTCTGTTGTTTTTCAGTCATGTCGAATGCTTTGTGACCTCCTTTGGGGTTTTCTTGGCAAAGATGCTGAAGATGTTTGCCATTTCTTTCTCCAGCTCATTTTATAGTTAAGGAAATTGGGGCAAACAGGGTTAAGTGACTTTTCCAAGATCATACATATAGTAAGTGTCTGAGGCCAGATTTGAACTCATGAGGATTCCTGAGTCCAGGCCCAAGACTCTATCTACTGTACCACCTAACTGCCTTGTCAGGACATTATGTCCCCACAACCTAAGCAGCTATTTCAATGGCAGTTTATTTTAATTCAATTCAACATTTTATGTACAAAGAACTACATTGGGTGGTCCATTTGATAAAAAAAATTATAACTATAGATAAGAGCTTTTCATGATTCTCTGGCACTTTCTCCAATCTTACCACCATCCAGTCTGGTACTTGGATGGACAAAAGTAGCCTGAAGCAGCCAGGATATGTGTGTGTGTGTGTGTGTGTGTGTGTGTGTGTGTGTGTGTGTGTGTGCGTGCGCGTGCTTGCGTGCTCAAACAGAATGGTTCCTCTGGCCAAGAATATGCAAAGTTTGACTCTAAAGTCATGATTGTTATTAAGTATATGAGACACTATACATCCAAATGAGTGTGGTCCTTTTCAAGGGTGACATCTTGGGAAGTTTGTTCTAATTATGTTGCTCTGCATCTTTGTAGGGGTTTGAAGTAGGAGATGAGAGTAGACCATGACTCCAGTTTTAAAAAAATCTGTTTTACCTGAAGAATGAATGACAGCACCATTGATGAGACCTGTAGTCATTTAAAAAAAAAAGAAAGACTTATCTCTTCTCTATCTCTATGTATTTTGATGAACTGCTGCAGTCAATGGAACCTGGAATTTGACAATGATAATTGAAAAACATTCATTAAGACAGCATTTTCTGATGGAAGGCACTGTCTGTCAGGAAACCAGGTTTCTAGCCATACTAATAAACTAGGTGAAGATAATCTTTTAACTTGACTTCTTTGGGCTTTGGACTCATCTGAAAAGTTCACCTGTTATAAAAGGTAATCTCTAAATTCTATCCTAGGTATACAAATCCATTTTTCTGCTTTTGACTGTGCTGTCACAGTTCATTTGATCTTAGCTCAGTTAGGTGGCATGGTAGATAGAGCGCCAAGTCTGGAATCAGGAAGATCTAAGTTTAAATCTGGCTTCAGACACTTATTGTGTGACCCTGGGCAAGCCATTTAACTTCTGTTTACCTCAGTTTCTACATTGTAAAATGGGACTAATAATAATATATTAATTATCTTATGACATATTAGCATATTATTTTATAGTAGGTACCATACAAATTTTAGCTACTTTAATATAGTATTATTATATGTTAAAAATATATTATTTCATAGTAGGCACTATACAACTTTTAGCTATTATAACTATTATTTCAAATCTTTCAATTTTCCTTTCTGTAAAACAGGGATGAAAAGCAATATAACAATGAGAAATACTTGAGAGTAAGAAGGGTTTGATTTTGGCCTCCGTGACCTTGGACAATCCATTTAATCTCATTTTTTCTTAGTTTCCTTATCTTTGTTTATTTATCAAAAGGGAATTTATCAAAGGGGAATGGAAAAACCTCTTTGATCCCCAGTTTCCCCACATGGAAAATGGGAAGAGTTATAGATATACCTAGATACCTCCCAGAAGATCAAATAAAATAATGTGTGCAAAAATATTCTCCGAACTATAAAGCAGTTTTGTATGTGAACACAAGTAAGGTATTGTCATTCTGTACCTAAGATACCTGCTCTTGAGGACTGTTGGGAAAAGATGAGATTAGTTAATGGGAAACACTTTGAAAAATAAAAATGTCTATACAGTTACAAAGCATTATTGTTATTATGATGAAAGAGGTACTCTACAAGAAAGAGTG
This sequence comes from Gracilinanus agilis, assembly GCF_016433145.1. Classification (NCBI taxonomy): domain Eukaryota; kingdom Metazoa; phylum Chordata; class Mammalia; order Didelphimorphia; family Didelphidae; genus Gracilinanus; species Gracilinanus agilis. The sequence goes on along the minus strand of NC_058130.1, from coordinate 309,529,581 downwards.
ATGAGTGGAAACTGGAGGTCAGCCGGTATACAAGGGAAAGAACAATGTATTGTATCTTCCTGAATGATCACAGGACAAATGAGCATCTCTGCACAAAGGATGGGGCAGCAGATGTACTGGAGGCAGGTTATTTAACAGAGGCTCTGGGCAGGTCCCCTAGGGAGGATGATCAAACTACTATACAGTTTGCAGACTGGATCCCACAGGACCACAGATGGCTAAATGCTCAGTGCCAATGGTGGATTGCTTGGCTAAAACAGCAAATATGAGGTAATTGTTTCTGGTAAGAATGGATCCAAATGAACAAACAAATGAATATACATGACTGAACTGCTTAGATGCATGTTTACAGGGGCTGGAGAGCTTCTCAAAGTACTCTACTGAAATATAGGTTAGTAGCTACAAGGTAGAGCTCTTGTTCAATAAGAAGAGGTAAGACCCAAAGCTCCACAAATCAACTTTAATTAAGTAAACATTTAAAAAATTCTAATTGACATTTTTGAAATTATTTGACATTTTAAATTAAATTTATTTTAAATGAAATTTTAAATTTATTTTTAAGAACCAGGTTTGGTAACTAAGGATCTCAGATAAGCCATTTTAAGAAAAAAAATTATTAAGAGAATTTATATGGTGCAAATTGAATCGAGCAACCAACAAGCATTTATTAGGTGCTTAATACAATGGAGATTCAAAGAAAAAGGCAAAAACAGCCTCTGCCCTGAAGGAGTTTATATACCAATTGTGGGGAGGTAGAACGTCATGAACATATATATATATATATATATATATCTCAGAATATGTAGAGGGTATTCCTAGAGGAGAAGGCATTAGTATCTGGGGAGATAGGACCTGGAAAGGCCTCCTATGGAAGATAGCATTCAAACTGATTCTTTTTTTAATAGATTAAGAAATTTTTTCCATGCTTACATGATTCATGTTCTTTCTCTCCCCTCCTCCCACTCCCCTCCCATAGCCGACACACAATTCCACTGAGTTTTACATGTGTCATTGATCAAGACCCATTTCCATATTATTATTTGCACAAGAGTGATTGTTTAGAGTCTACATCCCCAGTCATATCCCCATCAACCCATGTGATCAAGCAGTTGTTTTTCTTTCTCTGGATGTGGATAGTGTTCTTTCTCATAAGTCCCTCAGAATTGTCCTGGGTCATTGCATTGCTGCTAGTAAAAAAGTCCACAGTGTGTCCATCTCTGTGTACAATGTTCTCCTGGTTCTGCTTCCTTCACTCCTCATCAATTTCTGGAGATCATTCCAGTTCACATGGAATTCCTCCAGTTCATTATTCCTTTCAGCACAATAGTATTCCATCACCAACAGATACCACAATTTGTTTAGCCATTCCCCATCAAGCTGATTCTTAAGGGAAGCAAAGGATTCTAAAAGATGAAAGTGAAGGAGAGCATTTTAGGCTTAGTCAGTACAAGCCAACCAATGAATCAAAAGCATTTAAGCTCTAGTTATGTGCCAGGAACTATGTTAGGGGCAGGGTATACAAATAAAAATAATGACATAGTCTTTAGGCTCAAGGACCTTACCCATTCACCTGGGAGACATATGTAAGCATATAAAGAATAAATATCTAGAAAACAGATGCATAAATTCACTCTAGTCATAGAAGGAAGACACTAGCAGTTGGAGAGATCCAGAGGGCATCATATGGCACTTGAGCTCTGTCTTGAAGAAATGGAGAAACTATGAGGTAGAGGCAAAGAGGAAGTCCAGAGAGCATACCTGGTGCTAAGATATAGGAACAAGAAATGATGAGATGTAAGAAACAAAGAATTTTGGAAGTGTCCAATAGGCAGGCTAGTGCTCAGGATAGTGATAATTAGGACTAGATATACAGAGCTGGGAATCATCTACACTAAGATGATCATTAAACTTATGAAAGTTTGTGTGATCAAGTAAGAGAGAAGAGAAAAAAAAAGATTCCAGGACTGAGCCTCAGGACATATTAGTCAATGGGCATGATATGGATGAAGATCCAACAAAGGACACTGAGGAATGGTCAAAAAATTAGGGGGCCAATAGAGAATAGTGTCATGAGAATTCAGAAAGGAGAGAGTATCCAGGAGAAAGTAGTCAATAGTGTCAAATGCTGCATAGAGGGCAAAAAAAGATGAAGATGGAGAAAACATGTCCCTTTTCTGATGCTAGGTAGCACCCATGAATACTGATGGTTAGGGTTCCTAAATCCAAGGAAAATCAGATATTGGACAGCCCTTTTGACCCAGGAACCAGAGAACATTCCATAAATTCTTGGCAAAATTGTAGGAGGGATTATTAAACATATAATGACTGTCTTAAAAAGGAGACAATGACCATGAAAGAGCAACATGGCTCCTGAGAGAATATCCATCACCTTTTTTTTTATAAGGGCCCTCAAGTGGTAGAGAATGGGAATTTTATAGCTATAATTTACTAAGATTTTAGTAATGTATTTTGTAAAGTTTTTCACATAGTTCATGCAGGAAATTTGGAAGTGTATGGATTAGATGAGAGCACCACCTTTGTGTGGACTCAGAAATAGTAGAATGGCTGGTCTGACAAAGAAGTCATTAATGGTTTCATGTCAGCTTGGAAGGAGGATCCCCAGAGATCTCTATGTGGTTTTGTTTTGCTTAACATTTTAATCAATGACTGAATAAAGGGAGAGCTGGCTCACTTATCACATTTTCAGATGACACAAAATCAGGAGAAATGGTTCACACTTTGTATGACAATGTCAGGATTCAAATGGATTTTGACAGGTTAGGACATTGGGCCAAATCCAATGATATAAAATTTAATAAGGATAAGCATAAAGTCTTTCAATTGTGAAATTGATTTTTTTAGCCCAGGTCCAAGATGGGGGAGGCAGCTTCAATGACAGCTAATTTGAAAAACATCTAACACTTCAGGTGTTCAAAAAGGTCACAGTGCATTATGGCAGCTGAAAAAGCTAATGCAACCAACCATAGGCTGCATGGAGAGAAGTATTGCATCCAGGACAATGGGAAGTGATGGTTTCTGATAAGACCACATGTGGATAAGTGTGCCCACTCCTGGGTGCTACATTTTAGGAGGGACATTGATAAGCTGGAGAATGTCCAGAGGACAATTAAAATTAAATCATTAAAGAAACATTTAAGTGAAAAGTGCTAGGCTGGGCACTGGATGATAGGATCCTTAATGTGTAAAGGTGATCAAAAGCCATGAGTTTATAAATGATGAGGACTAGTTGAAAAAAAGAGAAGATGGAGGGGAAGGATAGGGCATAACTGTCCATTCCTCACACAAGACACGCCATTTCCCATCTTTGGGTCTTTACCCCAGCTGTTCTCTATGACCACTGAGATCCCTTTCAACTCAGAGTCTGTGAACCTATGATTTGGGACACATAATCCTTTGTGAGAGAAACGACAGTCCAGGAAGGTGGAATCTTTGAATCCTGATTATATCCAAGAGATATGAATTATAGACCTACCCTGGCAGGGCAGGTGTGTGTTCCAGAAAGCAGAGATACCAGGGTTTGTTGTTCTATATCAGTGATACCCTTCCTCACCCACTCTTCAGTTTGTACTATAGTGTTCTTTCACCAACATATCTCCTGCTTAAAGCTCCCTCTTACTACTCCACAGCCATTTTGTAGGTGTTTACCACCCTCATTCAGTATCTCCTTTCCATTACTGCTTTCATAGCCTTTCTAGTGCCTCATGGGGTGTGTAGACTTTATGCTTAACTATGGTTTGCTGGTCCTTAAAGTCTTAACATAATGCTCAGAACCTTCACCCATGAGATTTCAAAGCAATTAGTCATTGGAAAAAAGTCGATAGTATTCAACTTTTCCACACACTCCTAGCCAGAATGCTACAGGGATTTTGAAACCTGTGTTTTCACATCATGACTCATCACCCTATCTTCCATACAAAACATCTTTCCAGATAGTAAAGGGAATCCCCACCCCATACCCCCGGACTTCTAGTAAAAGTTTATCTTTGCCAGTCCAGAGTGCCCTCTTTTTGCTTATCTTTCCATATCCGGTCTTAACTCTGGGGTAATTGGGAGGAATCATGCTACTCAAAAGATCTCCAAAAAGGGAAAGGGTCGCTGTAAAGCCAATACTTGCCTACTCGGTGACTCCTAGGGAGATGGACAATTTTCCTTCTCAAGTGATTTGCAAAAGGAGCCAGTCCAGCTATTCTCAAATTGGCCAATCTAGTAGACTCTGTTCTCCCTTGAGAAAATGGAGATCCAGCTTTCCAATTGGCTTGGGCACTCCAAAAAAGTGTCCCTTTGTCTGTTGTTCAGATTTTCATAGGGAATAGAATCTGCCTTCTATGAAAATCTACACTTTAGGTTTGATGAGGGAGAGATTAGAGTTGAAAATTTGCTTAAGGTTATCTGTGTTTTTCTTGATTATAATCTCTGGCTGTCTAAGGAAGCTCCATACTTTTCTTATCTTTCAAGGTCTACTAAGGCCTTAATTGAGGATTCTAAAGGCTGCAGGTTAATATATTTTTTCAGTTTCCAATTCTCCCCTAAAATAAACGCCTATTCTTAAATTGCCCATCAGTCTGCCAAAGTGTCTTACCTGTCAATGGGTCAGTTTCCATTTCTATTCACTTTTTTTTTCTATTCACAAGTTCCTCTGATGGCATTTATTGAAATTAAATAAATTTGCAGCACACAAGTTACAAATGGTTAGCTAAATTTCATATTTTGCACAATTATACTTATTAGAAAATATTTTGAAGACTAACATATTGATAAGATTCTTTTGACATGATTACTTCTTGTTCCATTCTTCTCTCTCTTTTCTTTCACGTATAACCTTCTTCAAATATGGTTGAAGGTATAATTTGTCCTCTTCATATTTAGTCCACTGGTTTTTAGGCAAGATCTGCTGCCTCATGGACAGGTCCAGAGCTCTCTTGATACGAAACATTCGATCATTATACAGATTCTCTGGAAGCCTCCTTATGGCCTCTTTAACATCTTCATCTTCATAAAGTGTGTCATCACGCATTAATCCAAGTCTGTTGAATCCTGCAGCATTGTAATACCATTTTCGGAGACTCTTGAGCCACTGGCTCGATGCTACAGCAGATGCCCACATCACCATCTTGATCTGGACATTTCCATTCACTTTTAAACTATAAGAGAAGAAGCCCTTTGAAGCACATGCATGTAGAACATTATCATTTTCATTACTGTACCATTAGCATAAATTTAAATTTAAAAATTTTAATTTAAAAAATTAATGAAAAACAAACATTTATTGAATTCTTGATCATAAGGAACATTATTTTTTATTCAAACTAAAGAAAATAGTTAAATTTTATTCACAAAAGTAAGGATAGTGACTGATTTTGTTGGCATAAAGAACTGTAGTGTAAGGAAACTGGTCTGCACCTTCTCTGAAAAATTATAGTTTTAGAGAGTTACACAGAATCCTTAGATCCCTGAGATGCTAGGTGACTGGCTTAGGGTCATACAGCCACAGGGACTTCCATCCAGGTATTCTTAGCTTTCAGGACATGTCACACTGTCTTTCAAAAATTAAAATCCAAAAATGAGAAACAAAAGATCACACTTTTGTTGTAGAGATAAACATGTATATATATACACACACATATATAAATATATATGTATATATATCACAGTCAAATTCTCATTATCTTTAAATAGATAATGAACTAACCTTTGTGATAAATGAGGTGCATCATTTGATATTAGTGTCTATAGCAAATTCTGTAGTTTACAAAATGCATTAACTTGATCTTCACAAACTTTATAAAGCAGATATTCATATTACTATCATTCCCATATTAGACATCAGGAAACAGGTTTGGAAAATTTTTAAATTCATCCTAAATCATGTAGCTAGTATCTAAATCATAACTCACACCCATATCTACTCTTTACCTTATGCTTCATTTCATACCATTTAAAAACACCATAAGGTTTGTTATTTTGTTAAGCATGAAGTGAGTGACAGGATCAGAGGGACCTTAGACATCATCAAGTTTCACCCCCTCATTTTACCCATGTGGAATTGTGTGCCCCAGAAAGTTTTATTTGACTACAGGAATATATTTTTACCTGAATACTTGGTAGTCAAGCAAATTGCTGCCATCTGGGTTGTGGTTTCTTGTTTTCTCCAGTGAGTTACTTCATGAAATTATACTTGTAGCCTCATATTTGACCCAAGTTAATAAATATAACACAATAATGTCACAAACATCATTGAATTAAAGGGTAAAATGTAACTTTATACTAAAAATAAAATTAGAGTAGCCCACAGATCACTAATATCAAAGAAAACTATAACACCTTATTGATTTTTTAAAAATGGTTTCCTATTATATACATTTGAACACAGAAGATGAACTCATATCTCTTACCTTCACTTGCAGGGAAAATTCTGGAATATGACCTTGCCAGCAAATACCAGTGCTATCAAAAAGTTCCGTACTGATAATGAAATTGTCATACTCCAGATCTACCTTCAAGTTACATCATTTGTAGAGAAATCTATGAGGGTACAAGAGGCAGCTAGCTGCACAGTGGATAGAGCACTGAGCCTGAAATCAGGAAAACTTGAGTTCAAATGTGAACTCAGACACTATTTGTGTGACCTTGGTTAAGTCACTTAACCTCTAATTTCCTCAGTTTCTTCAACTGTAAAGTGGCAACTTTACTAATAGTGTGTACCTTTGAGGGATGTCGTGAGGATCAAATGAATTTTTGTAAAATGCTTGGCACATAGTAGGCACTATGTAAGCACTAGCTGCTATCGTTATTATAGTGTTGTAACTTTATTGAATTTATGATACCTTTATCCCTAAGTGTTCCACTTTAAAATTTGATTATTGAAATTAAAAGCTTTTTTACAATTTGAAAGAATTATCTTGGCCATGTGACTTGTAGATTCCCAGGTGCCTTGTCTCCCCCATTTGAATCTAAGCTTGTTGAAAATTGGGACTGTCTTGCTTCTCCATTGTATCTCTAGTGCTTTTCACATATAAAGCATCTATTAATTTTTTGTTGTTTATCTGTGTATCTATTTATTTGTGCATTTATTTCTTTATTCACTTATTCATTCATAGACTCTGAGATCCCCTTCAGTTCTGAAACTCTAAGATCCTGTGATACCAAATGAAGAAAGTGGAGGAGCCCAAAGAACAATATATGCAACAATTTCAACAATGCAAACTATGACAAAATTAAAGAGCAATAAAATCAGGTAGACTAGTACAGAACATTAGTACCAAAATACTGAAAGCATACATTTCTTTTCTTTTAATAAAAGGCAATGGACAAAAATGAAAACGACATGGGATAATCTCTCTTTTAGCCAGCTTTGCTTAATTGTTTTCAGAAATATTTTTGTGCATGTTTCTTGCTTGTATCTACTGGACCAAAAAAGGTTATTAGCAATAAAGCAGGAAAGCAAAATAGAATACTATACAAAAGTCTGAACTCTGTCAATCAGCGGAAATGCAGTTATTTATTCTTGTTTATCATGTAAGTCTCTGTGATACTTTCAGCTCTTAATTAGTCCTCTCACAACTTTTTGTTCAGAACAAAATGAAACCATTAAAGTGAATTTTTGAATCACCATGTTCAAACAAGGAATAGGAAAGACTTTTTGTTTGTATAACATTGGCTTAATTGTTACCAATAGTTTTTATCATTGTTATCCTGATTTGAGTCATTCATGTTTCTGTTTCTCCTACAGCTTGATTGATTCTAGATATTGTCATTTGTCGCATATCTAAATACTTTCCAAAAGATTATGCCATGGAAATATGATCCAAAGTGTTTGTGGCTTCAGGAATATCAACTAATTACATAGAGAATACAGAGAATAACAGGCAATAAATGGAACAATCTGGATCCTCGGTTATTTAGAGTGGACAAAATGAGAATTTGTGTTTCAGAACTATGAGGATGAATATTTATATTTGGAACAGGGCACCTCTCAACACAACAAAAGCTCTTGAATAGAAAACTAAATTTGTTTATTAAAATGACTTGGAGAAGATAATCAGAAAAGATGTGATTCTTTTGCTTTATATGGGTTGAGTGACCCTCTATTATTCAGTCATTTTATAGTATGGCTACAGTAGAGGGGAACTTTATTGGCACAGTGGATAAAGTGCCAGGCATGGAGTCAAAAAGGCCTGAGTTCAAATTCTATTTCAAACACTAGGTGTCTGATACTGGGCAAGTCGTCATTTTCTTCATCTATAAAATGAGCTGGAGAAAGAAATGGCAAACTATTCCAGTATCTTTACTAAGAAAAAATAAAATGGGGTCATGAAGAGTTGGAAATAACTGAAAAATAAATTTACTAAAGAAGTTAAAAAAAATCTGCTTTACTGGAGTCACTGCCTAGGTCTTTAAAGCATTGAAGCAAATTAAATTCAATCTATTGTCTATGTACCTTGCTATTGGTGCTTGTCTAGCATTGAACAAATAGTTAAAAGATAAAAGGGTAGACAATTAAAATCACATATGGTTTGATATTTTTAATAACCTTATTAATTTCTCAGAATTAGAATGTGCAATTTATTCAGTATGAATTCTGCAAACATGTGGATGATTTTCATCTAATGCAAATATGTTATTGATTATATGTTATTACAACTGTTGTGATGCCTCATTGTGGTATCCTGGGAACCTTGATTTTTGTGAGAATTTATTTTTCATTTGTTTTATTATTTTTATTATTTTTTCCTAGGCAATGGGGGTTAAGTGACTTGCCCAGGGTCACTCAGCTAGGAAGTGTCTGAGGCTAGATTTGAACATAAGACCTCCCGTCTCTAGGCCTGGCTCTCAATCCACTAAGCCATCCAGCTGCCCCCTGTTGTATTATTTTTATATCAGGGTCCTATATAATAAAGGCTCCAAATCAGTACCTGTTTAGTAGGGAGAATTCCTGTGCCAGATCTTGGTCCTACGGTATAAATTTTTGCATTTTCTTTGTCCTTAGGGATGTGGTCCTTTCACAGATTCTGGCTAATAGGAAAGTTCTACAATGATATTTTTCTGTGTATGTGCAAACCTTTACCTGTGAGTAGTAGGGTAGGGGCTGAGGATTTGTTGGATCACCTCCCAGTTAGCTGATTGGCAATCAGAAATGTCTTGGGATGTTCAAGTGAGATGATGAATAATGAGCTTCCCAAAATGCATATAGGTACCTGGGCCAGGAATTTCAGTTGTCTTTTGATGGCTGAGAGTCACTTGACCATAATAAGAATGTCTTGACCAGTCAATAATAAATTATTTAAAATTAAGAAATATTGTTTCATGAGAATTTCAATCATTACAATTTTCAAAAGCCATGAAACCAGAACTCAGACTCCTCAGTTGGCTTTTCCAAGTTGGGAAGCCTTTGTGAACAGCCCCAGTTATGGTCTCTGTGTCTGTTGTTCTAGATAGATTTTAAAAATCCTTATTACCAGAAGGTTGGCTATCAAGTGAATTTTTTGGCCTCAGCAAGACATGAAAACCAAACGCTAAGCTGTGGAGACATAGCAATGTGCAGAGGTAGAAGGAATATTCTCACAAACCCAAAAATACTAACAAGGAATTGTTGTATATACCACTTTGCTGATAAGATAAATGTGCTATTAAGGGAATAATTTTAGTTATTATTCTAATGGATTTTAGAATTAAGTTTCTAAATGTGGCATCTTGATGCAAATTCAGTCTTTTTTATAACCTCATTTAAATTTTTTTAGTCTCTCTGATTATAATATTTTTGGGAACAGTGCTTATTGATAAATGAGACTTCTAGGAATATACTTCAAGGGTTCCCAAACTTTTTCTTTTTTTATTTTAAAAAATTTATTTATTTATTTAGAATATTTTCCCATGGTTACATGATTCATGATCCCTCCACCCTTTTCCCTTCCCCCTCCTGGAGCTGATAAGAAATTCCACTGGGTTATACATGTATCATTGTTCAAAAACTATTTCCATGTTGTTCATATTTGCAATAGAGTGATCTTTTAAGGCCCATAACCCTAATCATATCCCTACTTAAACATGTGATAGATCAAATGCTTTTCTTCTGCATTTCTATTCCACAGTTCTTTCTCTGGGTGTGGATAGCATTCCTTCTCATAAGTCCCTCTGGATTGTCCTGGGTCATTGCATTGCTGCTAGTAGAAAAGTCCATTACATTCAATTGTGCCATAATGTATCAGTCTCTGTGTACAATGTTCTCAAGCTTCTGCTCCTTTTGCTCTACATCAATTCCTGGAGGTCTTTCCAATTCACATGGAATTCCTCCAGTTCATTATTCCTTTTAGCACAATAGTATTCCATCACCAACAGATACCACAATTTGTTCAGCCATTCCCTAATCGAAGGACATTCTCTCATTTTCCAATTTTTTGCCATCACAAAGAGCATGGCTTTAAATATTTTTGTTCAAGTATTTCCCCCTATATCTCTTTGGGGTACAAACCCAGCAGTGATATGGCTGGATCAAAGAGCAGTCTTTTAAAGCCCTTTGAGCATAATTCAAAATTGCCCTCCAGAATGATTGGATTAATTCACAACACCACTAGCAATGTATTAGTGTCCCAATTTTGCCACATCCCCTCCAACATTTATCACTTTCCTTTGCTCCCATATTGGCCAGTCTGCTAGGTGTGAGGTAGTACCTTAGAATTGTTTTTATTTGCATTTCTCTAATGAGAAGGGATTTAGAACACTTTTTCATTTGGTTATTGATAGCTTTGATTTCTTTATCTGAGAACTGCCTATTCATATCCCTTGACCATTTGTTGTTTGGGGAATGGCTTGATATTTTGAAAAGTTGACTTAGTTCCCTATATATTTGGGAAAGTAAACCTTTATCAGAGTTGTAAAGATTTCTCCCAGTTTGTTGCTTTCCTTCTAATTTTGGTTACGTTGGTTTTATTTGTACAAAAACTTTTTAATTTGATGCAATCAAAATCATTTTACATCTTGTAATTTTCTCTATCTCTTACTTGGTCTTAAGTGCCTTCCTTTCCCACAGATCTGACAGGTATACAATTCTATGTTCATCTTTAATTTTAATCAATAATTTATTCATGAGTTCATTCCCTATATTCAAGTCATTTACCCATTTTGAATTTATCTTGGTATAGGGTGTGAGATGTTGATCTAGACCTGATTTTTCCTATGCTGTTTTCCAATTTTCACAGCAGTTTTTGTCAAAGAGTGAGTTCTTGTTTCAAAAGCTAGGATCTTTGAGTTTATCAAACACTAACTTGCTGAGGTCATTTACTTCTAGTCTATTCCATTTGTCTACCCTTCTATCTCTTAGCCAGTACCATATTGTTTTGATGACCGCTGCTTTATAGTACAGTTTAAGATCTGGTACTGCTAGGCCCCCATCCTTCACATTTTTAAAAAAATTTCCCTTGATATTCTTATCTTTTGTTCTTGCAGATGAACTTTGTTATAATCTTTTATAATTCTATAAAAAAGTTTTTTGGTAGTTTGATAGGTATGGCACTGAATAAGTAAATTAATTTGAGTAGGGTTATCATTTTTATGCTTGTCCTACCCATGAGCAATTAATGTTTTTCCAATTATTTAGATGCAGTTTTAATTGTGTGAAAAGTGTTTTGTAGTTGTGTTCATATAATTCCTGTGTTTGTCTTGGCAGATAGATTCCTAAATATTTCATATTGTATAGAGTGATTTTAAATGGAGTTTCTCTTTCTAACTCCTGCTTCTGAGTTTTGTGGAAATATATGGAGATGCTAATGACTTAGGTGGGTTTATTTTGTATTTTTTTTTAACATTTCCCTGCCTCTGCATTTTTTTCTCAGATCTTGCTCAAATGCTCAAATCCTCTCCTTCCTTATAACACAACTTTGCTAAAGTTGTTGATTATTTTCACCAGCTTTTTAGTTGATTTTCTAGGATTCTTTAAGTAGACCCTTATTTCATCTGCAAAGAGTGATAGTTTAGTTTCCTCATTGCCTACTTTAATCCCTTCATTTTTTTCTTCTCTAATTGCTACTGCTAGCATTTCTAGTACAATATTAAATAATAGAGATGATAATGGGCATCCTTGTTTCACTCCTGATCTTATTGGGAAGGATTCTAACTTGTTCCCTAAACTTTTTCTGAGGAGAAGTTGCTCTATTTCCTGAACACTTGATAATTTTGGTTAGCAAGTGTGTATGGAAAATAGACAATGAATTTGGGCAGTAAGAATGGAGCTTCTTTTTCTAGTTGTCCTATTCCTGGTAGGAATCCAAATAAAATGTGGGGATACTTGGTGGAAGCAAACAGCTTAGAGATCTCATTAGGGTAAAGGTCCAAGATCTGCTTTCTGAGCTCTCAAACACACTGTTAGAGGAAGAGATGTGTCAGAATCCCAGATGTCAACAGACTGGGTTCTTTGTCTACTTCTAGTTCACCATGTTGCCCACATCTCTATCTGGTTCATGGTACAAAGGATGACTTTCCTCAATATTAAAATCATAGTACAAAAGTAACTGGTGGGTCTCTGTTCTAATCACCATGCTTCCTTTAGTCTTCTTCAAAAAAATGAGTTTGAATTCTGCTGACATCTTCTGATGTCTCCCAATTGTCCCTGTCTGTGCCCAGCTCTGACTACAAAACAGACGACTACAAGTTATATCAGCACCTTGGGAGCTTTGGCAGAGTTTTTATACTGCATTGAAATGCATTCCCCTCATTCCCATGGAACATCCTTCCTTACTCTGCCAATACTACACAGATCTCAAGATTCTTATCTAGTGTGTGGGATGGTAATGCAGCTTTAAATGTATAGATGTAAGATTCCTACTTTCTCATGTGGGACCTTATTTTAGGTCAGGACCATACTGTTCTCAAGTGCAGTCTGTAGACAGACCCCAAAGATGTGCAAATATCAAATCAACAATTCTGATCACTTAAAAATGCTCACTAAATACAAAGACTAAGCAAGGAGATATATATATATATATATATATACATATATATATATACATACATTTACAGGTTCAATTAAAAAGAGAAAATACTCAAAGCAATAATAATAGCCAGTATGAGCAGAAGTCTATCAGCATAAAGGACTACACTACTTCTCAACATTGGTTTAAATAGGATTTGCCAAAAAGTAGGCCGTAGTGTGTTTAGCTTAGCCTCATTCTTCCATCCCAGGTCTCCTTGATTAAGGGCTAACTAAGCATGTGCTTTAAATCATAAATGTCATGCACCCTTAGCTGGCCTTTTAGGGCTCAAGGCCTGGGAAAAATGAGTAATACTCAAGGCATTCCACTCCTTGGTCTCAGTCCTGGCATAACTCATGAGTACCAAGAACACACTTTATGGCTAGTAAAAATGACCCAGACCCAAATAAAATACCCAAGGGGAAAAACACATGAGGTACACTCCAAAAACAAAGGAGGAAAAAAGGAACCACAGTCCAAAGAATCAAGCTTACATTTTTATTAAACCTCCATTCACCTTTAATGGTGACCTTGTCTCAACAACTGCCTGTTTTTTATCCCTGACTTCAGAAAACACAAAATGTCCCAATTTTGACACTCAGGAATATCTGTACTCCAAGACATTCTGTTGCTCACTGCCCTTATAAGCAATGCTTTCCCTTCACTCCTTTCAGCTATTATATAAAAAATGCAATTTTTGACTGTCCCTGTGAAAGAGTATTACAAAGAACTAGCCAGATGACTAATAAAACTTTGAGTACTTTGCCCTGTCTACCAGAGAACCATCTTTGTTCCACATCAATTCCACAAAGTCAGAATAGCTGTAAATTAGTCAGAAGGTCACAGGAGAGCTGGAGGCTAATTCAAGAAACTATGACAACAGTAAGCAGGAACAGAGAGCTGACCCCAAGAACCAGAATGACTTGAAGGATGTCTCTATTCCAAAACATCTTTGTTGAAATTGGAGAAAAGAATTTTGGATTAATTGCTCACGTGGATACCTTGTATTGACACTGAGCGACTGTATCCTGTCACATTTATTGTATTTGCTGATTGTTTTAATATTTAATTTTGATTTTAAATTCACATATTAATCCACCCTATTACATTCCATTATGCCATGTCACGTTCAATTACTGTGTTTTGGCTATTAGCTATATATTCTGTCACATTGTTTTTATTTGTACACTCCCTTTATGATTACACTGAAGAACATATCATTGTGAAAGCCCATAAACACCTTGCACAAACCCTTACAGTGGCAAAACCATAAGTCCTTAGGGATAATGAGGTTTGTCACCAGATCCATTGAGGTCACATGTTGCCTTTTGTTCTTTTTTGCATTTGTTAATTGTCACATAGATGATGATGGATGGACTCCATCACACTGGTTTCAACCTATGTACAAGTTTTAGAGAATTTAATAAGCTAAATATCTCAATTGTTTTAATGGGTCTTCAGAAATGATTTTTAGATATCTAGTAGCTTGCTTGCCTCTGAGTCATTTGTAATGAGAGATAAGGGTCCATTTGAACTTGAAGTAAAAGTGTAATAGCACTATTTATTTTTCCATCTCTACATTTATTGAAAATGTAATGGATGAGACCTCTGAAGTGATTTTCACTATTAAACCCTTGAAAATGGGTGGGACATATTGGAAACAGTTCTGTTACACTCTTACAGTCTCATACCAGAGGGAGGAAGGTGCCCAAGTAGCTTGATTAACCTATAATGGGTTATAATCTCATCTGGGAGGTAGGAACGAGTTTCCCTGTGAAGCCGAGTAGCTTCAAAATGAATTTATATTTGTAACTCTTCAGTTTATTCTACCCTCCCACCAGAATAATCTAAATTCTTGGTGACATTTTATACCCAAAAAGTTTTTATCAGCAGTACAGAGATTTGAGGTTTTTGTTTTTCTGGGACTCTCTTGCCAAATTTGGGAATGATGGCAGTAATAGACTTTGTTAAAAATATTTCAGCCAAGGTTGAAAGATTGGCTAGATTTGTAGAACTTGTGACAATTGTCCATTGTCCATGAGCTTCAAAGATTTTAAAAAATATATATCTCATGTGAATCCTATATGATAGTAGGTTTGTTTGCTAATGTCATTTAACTGGGCTTCTATAATTTTGGGGATTTTGGTACTTCTTAGAATCTGTATTAATTGTTGTACTACTATTTTTAAAAGGCTTTTACCTGGTGAAAAAAATCATGTACACTCACACTTTTGTGTTCTGCCTCTGTTTGGCTAATACTTTGTCACATGGAATGTGAACTATGAAATTATGATTTTTTTCTTTATTTTCTTTTTCTTTATATTTGCAATAGGATATTTGATTTTTGCCCCTATCCTTTGTTGTACTTGAAGTACATGGAATCAGTATTAATGCTTTTGATTTTGAATGATAAATTTATAGTATCTATTAGCCCTAATAACTATGCATACCCAAAAGCTTTAGACTAAGGAAACATGCCATGAATTGATAGATGTATGGGACTGTGATTAATGATTATGTCTCATTCCAGGAGAAGGGAACAAAAGAGCACTATACAGTGCCGAGAAGCATAAGGTCAAGGAGACCCACAAATCCCAATGGGACTGATAAGAATCTGTACAGTGCCTAAAAGCATAAGGTCAAAAAGGACCAAATCAATCCAGGTAGGGTTGTTGAACTTCTATGCCAATACAAAAGGACTTGAACCTAGTGTGAGACTTGAGGCTGCAGAGCTTGACATATGTTAAGACACAGGACTCCTTGTCCTACACTACTTGTGAAACACTCTCAGTCAAGCACCAAAGTTTGGCTATCATCTTGGCTCCACCTATCCCTGAAATTGAAGGTAAAATCAGACTAGGGAATGATTTTTCCCATTTGCTGCTAAAACCTAGTCCCTTTCTTTCTTATAGTTTGGCAGTTTTCTGTAGTCTTGGCTATTGATGGGTAAAGTTCAATATTGCTACAATTGTCCTACAGGGTTGTAGGACATAAATCACTTTAATTGGACCTTGCTAGTGTTATTTTTAAAAATGATAAAGGCTGATATTAAGAGGGAAAGTAATATTTTAATTAAGGCCATTGTTGGTTAAAAAAATATATAAGACCACACTGATAAAAGCTATTTCAAACTGCCCACCATTTTTCTTCCCTCCACCTGGGTGCTTCGTATGAAAGAGAGTGAGTCAAGCCTGATCTCCCCATTTAAGTCAAGCTCTATGTTGGTTCACGTTGGTTGACATCATCACGTCAGAAACCGGAAACCCATTGAATCACGGAAAATGTAGTTTCAAAGTGTCCACAGGAAGTTTGTCATTTAAAAGCTCAAATGAGCCCCAAAATACCTCTAAATGGAACCCCCCAAAATTCCAAATAACACATTTCCCCCCTGAGATCCGGTGAAAAAGACTGGTCTTTTTCAGTGGATCTTCTAAACATAGTCAACTTCTAAATTACAGGAAATTGGGGATAAAAGAAAAGAAGATAAAAAGCCAATTTGGAGCAGTCCCCTATTGGCATAAGAGTGTACATTCAAAACAAATGCATTCAACTCACTGAACTCCCCATAGTTCAAATCAACTGCACCCCAAAGTTCAATTTGGATCTTCATGATCCAGTGAAGGCTCTTCAGGCATCTTCATGGTGTCTTCACCAAACAGCTTTGTTGTCTGGATTCTGGGGAGCTGGCAAACTTCTTATCCTGAAATTACTCTCAAAAGAATTTAAACTTTACATTATAGATTATAAAACATACATTTCCTTCTGAGAATTATACATTACCCCCCCTGAAATTACTCCTAAAAGCGTAAAAAAATTTTTTTTACACTAGTGATTTAAGGACCTGTTACAGGTCCTGTTCTTTTTTATACTCAGAAATTTATACACGTAAGATTTTTATCCTATTTCATTTAAAATTTTTTTATTATTATGTTTTTCTTTATTATTTTTCTTTTTTAATTTGTATTTTTGTTCTTTTATTTGGGATTTTTTTGAGGGGAGTTATTGGTTTTCTTTGACAATTGTTTCATATACCTCATAACTCAGTCATGTATCCTGGGGTGATTCTGGTATTGGTCAACACAAACTATAGAAAATAAGAACATGGAAGATATTAATTTTAAACCTAACACCTTAAAAGAAATAATCATAAATACACAAACTTACTAGTTCAGTTCCTATAGAATCCAGTCCCAGTTCCAAGTCACAAACCCCGTTTGGGCCTGAGTCCCAGGTATCTTGGCTTCTCAGGGCTTCCCTGCTAGGCTGGCTGGCTATCATCCTGCTTGGAATACTGGATCTAAGGTTGCCAGGGCTGGAACTCCCAGCCCAGTGGGAATCACCACCTGCACCTGGATCTAAGAAGTCAAATGCCACATAACAGAAACAAACAAGACCAGGTTCATTTCTTAGAACTGGGGCAGAAGAAAGGAAGAAAAGGGAAAGAAAGTCTTTCTATATAAGTAAGTGATCTATGATCTTCATCACTTAGGCAAGACTGAGGAAGGGAGAAATAATTTGAGTCAGAAAGAGAACAACTGCCTGTCTTGCCAATGTTAAAGATAGGGACAGCCAATCAAAGGAGGCTATCCCCAGCTGTATGGTAGAGGACACAAAAAGGCTTCATGTTAGGCAATCTGGGTATGTTTCAAAGGACCCTCCGGAAGCTCAACATTGTGGTCTGGGCATGCTCCAAAGACCTCATTACAGTTTCTCTGTTTGAATTTTTTGTCCCCACCAAATAGGCAAAGCTACATTTTTCTTTTTTCCTTTTTTTTTTTTTTTTAACATCATTCCTCATCCCAAATTCAGAACAGTTGTCTATGTTCTCTGGGGAGGCATAAGCAATTTCTAATCATTTGCTTCCCCAGTGCCATATAGTAAATTCTCAATATAGCTAATGTTGCATGATCGTATACAATCTTTCATGTACAGATGAAAATTATAATTATATTATCCTCAAATGCAAAGTATTATATAGTCACAAAACAAGGAACATTTCACACAGTTTGCCAAGTATTTCTGCTTGCTTAGTCTCAACTATAGGACCTTTCTCAACACACAAGCCAAAGAAAAAGGAAAGAGAAGGAAAACTGGCTTCCATCTGGAACTGAAATATGGCCTATACTGAGTTTTCCAAACTACACAGAGCTCTCCCTGCAGGGATTTTTGGGACATGGGGTCAACCAGGCATCACCCTTTCTGAAATGAGAGAACTGTTCTGGGCAGAAAATCTAAATATTCCCTCCATGTATAAGGCCATTCATCTAGGGACTTCTAAAAAATGTCTCTTTCTATACAGGGCACACTAAACTTCTCTTGGGATTCCTCTAACATAGGCAGTCTCCATAGAAGTTCAGGCAATTTCTTTTGAGTTCCATATCCCAAAGGGTACCTTCATGGATCCTTGTTCCTTCCAGGGCAAACTAAAAGGAATTATAAACATGCCTATTAGGACCCGAGTAGCAAAGATTATCACCTACTTATGGATTTTAGGCACAAGAAATTGTATGGCATTTTGCTTTCACAAAAGGGAAGCAAATCTAGGTCTGCCTAAATAAAAAAGAACAATATGGACATTCTATTTAACCGCAATCTAGTAAATTCAACTTTCTCACATTAAACTTATTATCAGAACTTAATCAGTAAGAACAGTATCCATATAACAATATTTCAAAACATATCCAAAATTCAATACCACAAAAAAGTCATTACTTAATAGCTAAGCAATCAACATTTGAAAAGTCTACAAAATCATATCAATGGGACTGACTTGTGAGAAAAAACAAATAAGCAAATGTACATTTACATGAATGAGTGTACGTGTGTGTGTGTGTATTTTGTGTGAGGTGGGGGTGGAGGGAGGAACTCTACTTCCATTTAGTCATGCGAAGTCATTAGATTTCAAAAGACATAACCACAAATATACAAACTTACTTCCCCAACTTGTGGGAGGCATCATTGTATCTCAACACTTCAAGATTTTTTACCATGTAACCTAAATTCCCAAAGTCCATTGATATGGGACTTGGGTAATATGTGTAAAGTGTTTTATAAACCTTAAAGTGCTATATTAATGTGAGCTATAGTATTATTATAGTCATAGATTTGTGGATACAAAAAATGAGGTTTTTGGAAGTTCTTATCACTTTTTATTCTGGGAATATGGAAGGAAAATTTATTTCTTATTCACTTAAACAGGAAAAACAATAAACACAATTCCCTTTTTGTGAAGAGGCAGAGAGAGAGAGAGAGAGAGAGAGCAAGGAAGGAAGGAAGGGAAAGGACAAAATGAAAAAAGAAAGAAAAGGAAGGAGGAAGGAAAGAAGGAAGAAAGGAAGGAATATACCAGCTGTTTCCATTTCTTTTAAAGCATAAAACAGCCCCTGTTAACACGCAGAGTTTGTGTGTGAGCTTGTAATCAACTTCAGGCCTTGCTTCCCAACTCTTGAGCTTCCATATCAAATTATCATTTGTCTGCTACCAGTGTGGCACAGTGGGACCTGCTTTCACTACCATCATTTCCTCCAGAGGAAGTAAAATCCTTTGACTTTCATCCCAGTGATGTGCATGTTGGCCTCCAATTTTCTTCCTGTCAATCTTATGTGAATCTATACAATCTAGTTTCATTTAGCTCACTCCATCCAAGCTATTTATTTGGCCATCAACCATTGGTATTCATACTCATTACCTTATTCAAACCAATTCTCCTTGGTTTCATATTTTTAAGTGCCAAATGTTGAATCTGAGTTAAGAGCATACAGTCCAGCTGACTCAGCTATACTTTGGGACCCTGGTACTCAAAGGATCAAAGAAACATGACAAGACTTTAGGTCTCTGTTGATCAGTTCAGCACTGTATATTCTGTAGTCTTTGAGGACAGATTGCCCCAATGTTTTGATTTGTGTCAGGGAAGCTCTCTGATGTCATGAGGAGAGAAGGAAACAGCTCATCTTGAGGATAGCAATAGATACCTCCTGGTTCTGCCCTTTTCATTTCAGGAGTATCCAGGGAGACTGTGTGTATCTCTTACTCTGTATTCATTATGTGAAATGAAAAGTAAAAAGTATAAGTTTATGGTGAGGCAGATAGATTTGTTTTCCTAATCAAAGGGTTTTAATCCATGTTGGCCTATTATTATTAATATATATATATATATACATATACATATACATATACATATACAGATATACTCAAATTGCCAACAAGTAGTGGAACTTTTTTTGGTGATAGGGACAAAGGGGAGTGAGGAACCAATATAATAATAGGCTATTGTGTTCAAGCAAGGTTGTAATATAAACAGGGAGATTTGGAGAGGGAATGAGTATTTATTAGATGCCTATTATATGCTGAGCACTTTTACAGATAGTATCTGATTTGTTCTTCACAATAATCATGGGAGGTAGATGCTGTTATCACCCTCATTTTACAGTTGAGAAAAATGAAGTTAGGCAGAAGTCAAATGAATTGGCCAAGATCATACAGCTAGTCATTAGGTAAGACTGAATTTAAATTGCAGTCTTCTGGACTCCAGACATAGTGCTCAATTCATTATGCAATCTACTTGCCTAAACAGAAGTGGGGGGGGGGGAAACTCAGAAAAAAAGTCAGTTTCAGAAAACAAATTCATCTCTCTACCCTGATACCCTGATGCCATATCAACACCATTGAGTTTCACCTGAAGTTCCAGTCCTGATGACTTCATCCTGGCTTTGCAAGGTTAAGGTTTTGTAATAGTCACTGTGTGGTCTTTATCTGGGGTCCCCTCTCATTAGGAGAATTTTCTGTTTTATCTTTGTTCTTTTAAATCTTGACCATTTTCTCTCTCCCTAGAACTTCAGGTATATCATCAAATGTTACAATTGACTATTATAACATTTCTTCTATTTTTATTTTCCTTCTTTCCTTTGGCTACAACATTCCTGTCTTCCTCCTCATCAGAGACTCCCTTGACATTTTTTATATGGCACATAATTCTTAAAGGAATAATCATTTAGCTCAACAGTAAAATGGCAATCCTGTTGGGTTTCCCCTGACTCCTTTCAAAATATTTTTTCTCCTATCAGAAAGTCTCCAGTACTTTCCCTTCTTCACAGGTCAAATCCCAAATAATTATCCAAATACAATATTGCCCACCCAGCATATTGTCTCTGTGGGATATTTCCTTGTAGTCTTATGTTCATGTCTCTCCTAGCTGAAATGGAAATAGAAAAACAGTGCAGATTAGTGATTCCTGTGGTAATTCCCCTAGCAGCCTTTTCTCTTTTACTGAAGGGAATATTTTTCTTGTTAGTTGTCTTAAATCAAAATTCTCTTTTCAGTCAATAGATCATCCTCATATTGCCAGGAGAATAGCTTATATTTATATAGCAAGGTTCTCCTAGAAGCCCAAAGTACTGTATAAATATTACATTATACCTCATACCCTGTGTTCTAAATTGGTGGCTGTTGCTAATTTCCCTGATGTGTGGATGGAGAAACCGAGACAGAAAGTAAATGGCGTTTGCAAATTCATGGTGTGAAGCAGTGACAGAAGGACTGGGAAGGAAATAAGGTCTGATTTTTTTTAAAGCTCTGTTTCCAAGTCCCAGGTCATCCATGCTGATTAGCTTGGTGGAGGAGGAGGAAGGGTTTGGGGTTGGGTCCAAAACCAATCAGGCAGGAGCTCACAATAAGCAGGCTGTGCTTTAATGTAAGCTGAAAATGGCTCCAAGATCAGTAGCACAGTTTCTATTGTGTTTTGGATGCCTTATGAGTATTTTTTATTGTACTTTCCCCATAAATCCCCATGCTGAATACTCTTTTACTTATGATTTATTCTACTTGCATGACTGCATTAGCTCATACATCACTGTTGGTTTCTTCAGACCACCTCTGATATTTTCCTTTTATGGACAATGCTCCTCTTCACCATCCTCAAAGAAGATAATTTTAAGCCACTGCAACATAAATCCTCAAATGGTCAGTATTAAAAATGCCATTTGCTGATCATATGTTGTTCTGATCTAGTCAATTTAAGGCTTTTCATCCTAGTTCTGTCCCTTGCTTTCTTTGTGATCTTGGCCTTTCTTTGCTTCCATTTGCCTCCATTTTGCCTCCATTAGCTATCCATATCTCTGTCACACTGCCTAGGTTTTTAAGTTGTTGGAGAAACATGCTTGCAAAATGTGTGGCAAATTTAGAGCTACCTTAGCGATCATGCACTTCAATCTCTAGTTTTGACATTGGAAGAAAAAGGCTCAGAGAATTTATGGGAATCTGCCCATAGTCATCTGGCTAGTGAGATAGTGAAAGAAATGAGATTTGAACTCAATTAGTAAGATAAAGAGATGGGATTTGTACTCAAGTCCTTCTGTCTCCAAGCTCAGCATAAAGGCTCCCTAAAGCAATTTGTAGTAGGGAAAGAAAGTGTGAAAGGACAACAAAGCCAGAGCTTCCCTCCAACATTATGTCTAAGTTTCTTTCCAGACAGAATCAAATCAATGGTTAATCAAAATAGTAGCAGAGAGAGGATGCTAGAGCAGCTGAAAATGCAAGAAGGAAGCAAGAGGGTAATCCAGAGGCCACAACTGGATTTAATGCATTTTCAGTCAGGGTGGGATGGAACAGGGAAGGCAGGACTGATGGCTTTCCATTATAATATTCATCTCACTTTTAAATCTGCCATGCAGCTTCCCTTTGCGAGCTCTGCGGGTGCCTATTTCTGAACATCTGTGGTCGGAGAAAGGACTATTACCTCTGGCTGAAGGCTTTCAGACAGAGAAAGGCTTCATTAGAAAAGAATGGCAGTTTCCCCACGCAGAGAGGGGAAGCACCAAACGGCACCGCTAATTCAGCATTACCCCTGCACACGCTATTCGGGTCTAGCCTATTCAGTTAGGACTTGGGAGCTGGGATTTGTACTGGAGATGAAAGTATTTCAGTGGGCTATTGTTCTCTCTGGCACAAATACTGGCCACTACAGTAGATCCAATTCTCTGTTACAAAGAGAAGGGGAAAAAAAGCCTCAGGACTTTTTCCAAGTCACTGTCCATCTTCAGGAAACAATGTGACAATGTGATTGAACATCTTATTGAGGACAAGAAGGAGAAGAAATTAATAGTTCCGGTTCTATTAAAGCAAATTCCTTTTTCATTGGACTACTTTTAAAAGAGTTTGTTTAGGAGACATAAGCCTTTAATTTTGGAAATCCTTAGAAACTTGTAGGAGAAAAAGTCCCATTGTGGTCACTTGTAAAAAGAACCAGATTGCAAACTGGTTAATCATCCTATTATTTTACTTATTCTACTTTTATGCTTCTAAGGTTTTTAATCTATAAATACTAAAATACTATCATATTAGGTGGCTGGAGAGAGTGCTGGGCCTGGAATCAGGAAGACCTGGGTTCAAATTGCTTCCAACAGTTTACTAGCTTTATAGCTTACTTAGTTTCCCCTAATCCACTGGAAAAAGGAAATGGCTAATCATGCTAATATCCTTGCCAGGAAAACCTCTTAGACAGTATAGTAGGGGCCAGGTAGGTGGCTCAGTAGATTAAGAGTCAGATCTAGAGATGGGAGGTCCTAGGTTCAAATCGGACCTCAGATACTTCCTAGCTGTGTGACCCTGGGTAAGTCACTTAACCCTCATTGCTAGTCCTTATGGTTTCTGCCTTGAAACCAATACACAGCATTGATTCTAAGACAGAAAGTAAGGATTAAAAAAAAAACAGTATGGTCCATGGGGTCATGAAGATCAGACATAATAGAATAACTATTATCTATTAAAAATAATACTATTTTGGGGCAGCTGAGTGGCACAGTGGATTGAGAGCCAGGCCTAGAGATGCAAGACTTTAGGATAAAAATCTGGCCTCAAACACTTCCTAGCTGTGTGACCCTGGACATGTCACTTAATCTCCTTGCTTAGCTCTTACTACTCTTCTTCCTGGGAACCAATATATAGTATTGATTCTAAGAAAGAAGGTAAGAGTTGAAAAAAAAAGGAAAAAAAAAAGAAAATATAACTATTTGTCAAAGAAGATTTAGTAAACAGAAAAAAGTAAACTTTTTGTTTTAGGTGGGTAAGTTTCTGGATCTATGATTTTATCAGTATAGGGAACGTCTCAGGAACTTTAGCAAAGTCAGTTATTGTTATTGTTCAGTTGTTTCAGTGGTATAACCATTTGAGATTTTCTTGGCAAAGATACTTGAGTAGTTTGCCATTTCTTTTTCTAATTCATTTTACAGATGAGGAAACCGAGGTAAACAGGTTTAAGTGGCTTGCCCAGGGTCACACAGCTAGTGTGTGAGGTCAAATTTGAACTCAGATCTTCCTTACTCCAGGCTAGAGATCCTAACTGCACCTAACTGCCTTTAGGAAGGTCAATACCACTTAACAATGCTTGGCTTTATTACTATGAATAGATCTCCTGAGAAGACAATGGTAGTTTCTCTCTTCACTTTGATTTGTTCCTGGGACACAAAGCACTAACTCAAATAATACAGGAAAAATTAAAATAGTTAATCTGATTGTTCCTTGACCCCTTCTAGTGTGTGTGTGTGTGTGTGTGTGTGTGTGTGTGTGTGTGTGTGAAAATAGAATAATTTGTCTTTCCCATGAGGCAAAGGGGCTCACCCTGGATTGTGTAGTATTAAAAATGGTATGGCCAAGTGTGGGAATGAAATGGAAGAGATGAAGAACATATACCTTTAGCAATCCTTTTTTTCTCTAATTCCATTCTATGCTCTACTCCCCCCTCAATATCTTGTACTACCTCACCTCTTGCCCCTCTCCCCAATGTGTACTTCTTGCCAGTGTACACACTCATACAGATACACACACATGCACACACTCCTTCCTCACTATGGTTCTGGCAGGGTCATGATCTCTATAGCCCCAAAAGATTTGTTCCATATTTATTTGTCCATGAATGAAGTCACTGGCTTTTTCTCACCCTTAGTTTATGTGGAAAATTTGAAATATCAGCAAGCCTTTTACTGCTACCCATTTCACCCAAGAGTTACCCCTCTCTACAATTAGTTGATTGGTGATCATGCAATTCACACTAATTCTAATATTTTCCTTTGTAAAACACAATTAGCAGGATAAATTCATAAAAAAAAACCCAACATGTAGTAAAGCACAAGTATGTTTTACAATGAACTCCTATACTAGAAGATTTCTATAATTGCTCCTTTCCATTTAGGGCAATTAATCAAAGGAAACTCTTTCAAATATCTCTACATTTTACCAGATAAACCCAGAATGACACCTATCTACTACTTTCAGTAAGTTTCAAAGGAAGTGAAGATCCTGAAACATTTTTCATTTGTTTTCATCATCCCCATCATTAGGAATCCTCTTGGTAAGTCTGCTAGTTGGTTTTCCAGAGTTGTAAATAATGTAAATATGGATGCCCATTGATCACAATGTGCACAATAATGTTATTGATCATTTACAGTTTCACACCTAGGCAATTATCATTGGAATGATCAGAGCCTCTGAAATCTGAACCATATGCCACTAGTTCATAAATCAATATTGGAGCTCTGCTCACAGAGATGGAAACTCTTTGTGCCACATTACTCTCTGTGAATCTTGAGTTCATTAAGGTGATTTCTTTGTGCCACATTACTCTACATGAATCTTGGGGAGAAATGGCTTAACTTCAGGTCCCCTAAGTGACAGTGTCCTAGAGGCTTGGATTGGTTTGAATCCCCTCTCTCTATTAGCCAAATGAGGTGTGAATCAGACAAAGGAGAAAGCAGATGCCTGCTTTCTAAAGTTTATGAATATTTAAAACAATGTCAGCCTTGTACATGATTGATAATGAGTAATTTGTCATGCTTGTACTGAATGAATTGTGAATTTATTTTGCACATGTGAAGGGGAAAAAGACTACTTTTCCATGTTTCAATTTCCTTGCAATGGTCATTATGTCTTATTTTAACCAAATTTGATGTACACAAATAAGGATGACATCTGCACCCTTGATTTTTAGATTTATGTTGATGAGGGGATAGGATCATTAAGGGGAGCTCAATGAATAATTCCTTTGAAAAGCTTGCTTGAAGGGTAAGATATTATCTATCTACACATCAGAAAATTCTGCTGTTAAAAGTTAAGGGACTTTTGGGTGTACAAATGAAAGACAAATTGATAAAAAATAATTTGATAAAATGATAAAAAGATAAATTGATAAAAAATATGATGGAACTAAATAATGTGATTTTATGTTGATCAATCAGTCCTGGAGAAGAGATCAAGAAATGCACTTTCTGTCTTCTCTAATGCAGGAGTGGAAGAGAGTAAAGGGAATAGATTAGAACTCAAAATATGACAAAAAATAAAACAAAAATAACCCTAAATAAATAAAGATACAATTTAAAAAAAGAAATGTATTTTCCTTCTTTCATTGGAGAGATGGGGGATTCCAGGTACAAATTGTTGTAATTGATTCAAAGGCAAATTTAGCTTTGAAAACTATTCAGGTAGATATAATTACATATCAAAAATATACATAACAGATTCCATAACTATTGAGATGACCTTATTCAAAGATCTATTGAATACCTGACAATGTGGAAGACAAATACTTGTTGACTTGACTTTAATATTAATTCATTCTTTACAACAATTTTAGGTTTATAAAGTGCTTTCTTTAAAACAATCCCAAATTAGGGCTATTATTTTTATTCCCATTTTATAGATGCAAAAGCCAAAGCTAGGAGATGTAAAGTAACTTCATAGTTTAAAGTATTGCATCCAAAGTTCATACTTTTGGTCCAGCCAGCCATAGCTTATAAATCTCCATTTAATGTTTCCTTTTACCCCCTTCTAAACCAGGGGACATATTATCCTAAAGCAAAGTTTTTTAATTAAAATAACAAAGGAACACAATCCCTCCTTCACCCACACAAGAACATACTCTGATGGATTCTTATACTGCCACTGGGACATGAAATACTTGTGGCCCTGAAAACTCAACCTTCTAGAATTATTTCCCAGTTAGAACTACTTGCTTCTTTCATAAATTGCTGCTGTCATCTGCAGAATTGCTCTCTTTAATGAGCTATGATCACATTTGCTGATATCTCCTGTGCTTTTTTACTTTTATGACCTACTTCTCTGTTGAATTGCTACTAGTACATGGCTTATTGGGGCAGCTAGGTGGTGCAATAGATAGAGAATCAGACTTGGAGTCAGGAGTATCTGAGTTCAAATCATGGCAAATTATTTAACCACATCTTACCAGCCTCATTTGTCAAATGAACTAGAGAAGGAAATGGAAAAAACTACTCTACTATTTTTGTCAAGAAAACTCAAAATGGAGTCACAAAAAGTTAGACATGACTAAAATTACTGAACAACAACAAAATATAGCATGTTTTCAATAAGGGCATGTTTACATCTTTTAAAAATTCAACCTACAGTTTCATGGCTTTTGTGACAAACCTATAGCCACATGGTGACAATAGACTCTTTCATGTTCCTTGGACAAGACACTTCATCTGAAGACTTTAGCATTTCACTGGCTATTTCCCATGCCTGAATACACTTCCTTTTAATCTTTGCTTCCTGGCTTTCCTTGCTTCCTTTTAGATAAAATTCCATTTTCTGGGAGAAGCTTTTCCTTTTTGGTGCATACTTGCTTGCATGTTTTCTCTCCCATTAAGTGGAATGTCTTGAAAGCATAAATTGTCTTTTACCTTTCTATCTCCTGCACTTAAAATGCCTGATATATAGTAAGTAAGCAGGAACTCAATAAATACTTAGTGATTGACCCAGTTGGCTAAACAAGAATCACTTAAGTCCAATCTGTCTTTTTGATTTCTTGGTTCCTTTTCAGAAAGAAATTTTGTAAGCTCATTTGATTTTGGGGTTGAGGAATCAGCTTCAGCTCCAGTCATTGTCTTGATCTGCCTCTTGGAGGGAACTCGGGTGAGTGGATAACTGGCTTTCCCTTTCTGTCTTCTGGAGAGAGTTTAATTCTGGTTGAAGGTCAACAAGTCCTGGCTTATTTTTTATCTGACTTAATTTGTATGAAAAGTGTTTGTCTTGGCATATAGATACCCAGATAGTTTGTATTATCTAGAGTTACTCTAAAATAGAATTTTTCTTTCTTTCTTTTGCCACTGAACTTTGTTGGTAATATATGGAGATGCTGATGACTTAGGTGAGTTTACTTTGTATCCTGCAACTTTGCTAAAGGTATTATTTCAACTAGTTTTTTAGTCAGTTCTCTAGGATTCTCTTAGGATACCAACATATCTGCAATTCTTTTATTGCTAAAGCTCACATTTCTAGTACAATATTAAATAGTAATGGCAATGATAGGCATCCTTGTTTCAACTCTGATCTTATTGGGAAAGCTTCTAGCTTATCCAATTGCAGATGATTCTTGTTGATGGTTTTAGGTAAATACTACTTATTTTAAAGAAGGGACTATTTATTCCTAAGCTTTCTAGTGTTTTTAAATAGGAATGCATATTGTATTTTGTCAAAGGCTTTTTCTGAACCTATTGAGATAACCATGTGATTTCCATTAATTTGATGATTATTAACCAATTTTGCTGATAGTTTTCCTAATATTAAACCAGTCTTGCATTCATGGTTTAAATCCTACCTGGTCATAATGAATTATCCTTGCAATATTATTAGTAGAGTCTCCTTGCTAGTATTTTATTTAAAATTTCTGCATCTATGTTTAATAAGGAAATTGGCATATAATTTTCCTTATCTGTTTTTGTTCTTCCTGGCTTATGAGTCAGCACCATATTTGTGTTGTAAAAGTAATCGATAGGATTCCTTTGCCTATTTTACCAAATAGTTTGAATAGTATTGGGATTTATTGTTCTTGAAATGTTTAATAGAATTCACTTGTGAATCCATTTGGTCTTAGAGAGTTTGTTCATGGCTCATTCAAATTCTTTTTCTGAATTTGGATTAAGTATTCTAATTCCTCTTTTGTTAATCAGGGCAATTTATATCTTTGTAAATACTTATCCATTTCACTTAGATTGTCAGATTTATTTGCATATAATTGGGTAAAATTCATTCTATTAATTTAGGATTCCCTCTGATAGTGTAGATGTGCTTTAGAATGAACACAGAACATATTTTTTTCATCCAAGCCACAATGAAATCCACAGATGATCTGGAAAATACATGTCATATATCTATCTTGATTACTCTGTGTCCCCTTGTCATATATTGAGTGAAGAAACTATGGTCCACTATAATTAAATTTCTCTAAGAAAAATTAAACCACAAAACACCCCAAACCAGAAAAGTCTGAGGGAGTCCAGAAAAAATAATCCCACTTTAAATTTCCAATACTTTACAAACTCCTATAATAAAGATGGTCAGCACAGAATTTATCTTATATGATTCTGTAGTAGCTTTGAAAATGCAGAACTTGTTGGGATGAATCCTTTCTCCTTGATGTGTGCCTCCTAAACTTGAACTGGCACTAATGAGAATTGTGATCAGATCAGAGGCAGCCTGTGGCTCATAATTAGAAAATGATTAGTGTTTTACCATTTGGGGAAAACATCTTTTTAGCAGGGAGAATGATGAAAGATCTTACTCTCCTATTTCCATTAAAAGCTTAGTATTGTGTGGTATTCTCTCAGAGCTAGTACTGTTTTAATTTTCTTAGCTGTCATAAGTACATACCTGCTGTATAAGTAGTTACCATCCTCATAAATGTTTTCATTGGAGGATAGGGAGTTGAGTTTTCCCTTTCCTCATAATGAATCATAGTATCCAAGCATGAGAGACTCAGGTTTGAATTTTTCTGGGGGTCAGGAGGGACAAAGAAATAGAAAATGTGGTGATGCCTGATATTTCTCTTAAAGTATGCAAATCAAAGATTTCAGTTTGAATTATTCAGTCAAAAGAGCTTTTTCAGGACATATTCATGCCTGCCTCTTTTCTGAGGGGCTCAAGGTACTTTATATTTTATCTGAATTTTAAAGCAAAAATAAAAACTCACATGACTTCTGCATTTCCTCAGTTCATGGCTACCCATGTGGGAAACAGGGACACAGAGAGCACCTTTGGCAGAGCAAAGGCAGGGGATATAGGTAGCACTGGCAGTAGGAGAAAGGATTAGAGATAGGCTCTCATAAACAATTTCTGACAGTACATTATGCCCTTGCACCCTCAGCTCTGATTGTGATAGGTGCAAAGATCCTCAAAACAGAAGATTTGGACTTTAGACACTTGGATTCTGTGACAGCTACAGGTTTCCCTGAATGAGGTTTAATAGGTAAGACAAGTTTCCTTTTACATTGTGTAGAAAGGTTAGGAAGACTTCAGTAGCCTCCTTGCTTTGCTAAATGGAGAAGTCACAGCCACAGGCTCAAATCCCAAGAGGCTCTGCTAAAGTAAGACCTATAGAAGAGGCTGAAAGCCAATTATCCTCTCAGCTCAAATTTAAAAATCAATTACCCACCCATTCCCCAGGTATTTCTATCCTACCACCTCCCAACATGAATCAGCAGCAGTCTTCTTGCCTTCTTCCCCCAATACCTGCTCCTGCTTGACCCAGAAAAGAACATTCTTAAAAACTCATTGGACTTCATGGGTTTGTAGCATTTTCCACCATAGGACTTGATCTATTTTGACTTTCAATAAAGCTGGCTCACTTTACTTTCTTTTTGCTGACCCTGTCTCCTGGTATACTTTGTTTTGTGGTACCCAACCCTTACTTGTACTGCACCTTGGAATTCTGAACCTCCTTCAAATTACAAGACAGAGAGAAAATGTCTAACTTTGTTGTTTATTCTGAGAAAACATTTGACTCTTGAGCAAAATGTAGCTTTGAAGGTTCTTCTTAGATACCTTGTCAACATTATCTCACAAGAAGCCATAACTATCTAGATTACCTTGTGCAGGATTACAGAATATTCACATCAAGAATAACAATTCACATTTTTACAGCAATTTTAAGGTTTATAAAGTATTTTCCTCAAAATGGCCAGGTGAGTCAATATAGAAGTTATCTCCATTTTGCTATTTTTCCAAGTTTTCACAGTGAGAATCAATGGTATTCTGAGGCAGAACTGAGAATGATGCAAAGCAGTGTAATAGATATAAATGGACTGCACACAATGGGGAAGTGACAAGAGGATTCTATTTTGCACCCACAGTAAGTGGATAAATATTGTACATTTAGCTACATCCTTGGTGTATGAAGGATGGCTATGAAGAAATGAAAGCATGTACATGTAATACTTTTTCAATAATCTAGCTTTTCCTTCTGGCCATTTCCCTGGCTTTAGAAAAACTAAGCATATTCATATATCTTCATTAACAACAATGAAAGCACATATATCATATTTCTCTTTCAAATCTTTTGGGCTCACAGTATAAAATACTATATCGTCACTTGTATGCTTCAAAGGTTCTGAGATTGATTGTTGGCACTGATAGATAATAGATAATATTTTGGATTATCCATGGAGTGTGTGCTAAGTTGCTCCTGCTACACAGAATTTTTCTGACAATGCTACAATGGCTGAAGGGATGGATAAGGGAGGGAGAGGCTTTGTCAAAATTGTATTAAATAAGATTGGTCTCTAAGTCAGGAGGAATGGACCTTTAAAAGAAGTAACTTCACCTTTTGTCTCTTTTCCTTCCACTTCAAGGTCGTGTGATGTAATTCTGGGACTTCATGTGGGACTTATACCTGGAACTTATACCAGGGGCTTAGCTAGGAAAATCTAAAACTAAGCTTCTGGCTCTTTGTTCAGCTCTGTGTGTGTGTGTGTGTGTGTGTGTGTGTGTGTGTGTGTTTACTTAATTGTAAGTGTCCTAATAGTGATGTCAAGATATATGTGCCAAGTCCAAGGTAGGAAAAGCTCTTATGAGGGGGAAGCTGGGTGGCTCAGTGGATTGAGAGACAGGCCCAGAGATATGAAGTCCTGGATTTAAATATGGACTCAGACACTTCCTAGTTGTGTGACTCTGGACAAGTCACTTAACCCCCATTGCCTAGCCCTTACAACTCTTCTGCCTTAAAACCAATACCCAGTATTGATTCTAAGATGGAAGGTAAGGGTTTAAAAAAAATAAGCTCTTATGAGTTCAAGTAGTTGGGAGGGCCAGTGTCCTCAGTTGGTGTAGATCAGGGGTCGGCAACCTTTTTGGCCATGAGAGCCATAAACGCCACATTTTTTAAAATGTAATTTTGTGAGATCTGTAGAGTGCTCACAGTGCGCACTCCTGTAACAGCGCCTGAAAAAAAATTGACTTTATGGCATATCTGGTCCTCAAAAGAGCCAGATATGGCTCGAGAGTCATATATTGCCAACCCCTGGTGTAGATCAACCATAGCACTTTCCCTTTCTACATGTATATGCTTCTTGGAGAAGGCAAACATCAAGCTATAAAATCACACTGTCACTTTACTGATATTTTTCTGAGTATACCTTTCATATTGCCTTAATGTGGCAGTGGTGAGTTTATGCATTTGTTTCTTTATACATTTTGTCAAAATATTAAAATTCTACTTTTTATGGTACATTTGCATATAAATCTTTACTGCAAGAGATATTTATTTTTTTAATTTGGAAAACATTTGTTTCTACATAAAAATACTTGTCTATATCTTGGATTACATTCCTGTCTTTTTATATTCAGGTTAATAAAGACTTGAAAGCAAAAAAAAAAGGGGGGGGGAACATGAACTGGTTTAACAAAAGTCACGGACTTGGAATTTTTTTGCAAAGTGCAGAATAGAGACAAAATGTAAAGTGCTTGTTGCACTTTCTTAATTATTTCTTAAGTCTAGATATTATTTTATATATAACATAATGTATAATATAATACATATGAGTTATTATACATAGGCTTATCCAAGAGAACCAAATTCTCACATTAGCTATGTCCAAAAATCTATGTCTCATTCTTTTTTCCCCCTCCCACCTTTCCTTCCTCCCCAAGAAAATAAGTGATATTATATAGGTTGTACATATATTTTCATATAATATATACTTCCTTGTTTGTCATGTTGTAAAATAAGACATAGTGCTTACAGTAGAGAAAAATTTGTGGAGGAAGTAAAGTGAAGAATGGTATGTTAATTCGGCATTTGGACTCTCTTCTAGATGTCATTTATCCCTTATAGGGACTGATGATATATTGTTAAATGTTTTGTTAAATCTCAACCTTTTAAAACTTAAAAAACGGTTAATTCTGCTACTTCATTAAATTTTCATGTAGAATCGTGCTTACATTTTTTTGTGTTTAACATGTCTTTGAAATTAGAAGCATTCCAAATAAGATCAGGAGTGAAACAAGGATACCCATTGTCACCTCTATTATTTAACATTGTACTAGAAACACTAGCAGTAGCAATTAGAGAAGAGAAAGAAATTGAAGGTATTAAAATAGGCAGTGAGGAGAACAAGCTATCATTCTTTGCAGATGATAGGATGGTCTACTTAAAAAATCCTAGAGAATCAACTAAAAAGTTAGTGGAACTAATAAAAAACTTTAGCAAAGTTACAGGATACAAAATAAATGCACATAAATCATCAGCATTTCTATATATTTCCAACACAGCAAGAGTTAGAGAAATTCCATTTAAAATCACCCTAGACAATATAAAATACTTAGGAATCTATCTGCCAAGACAAACACAGGAATTATACAAACACAACTATGAAACCCTTTCCATACAATTAAAACTAGATCTAAACAATTGGAAAAACATTGACTGCTCATGGGTAGGAGGAGCTAACATAATAAAAATGAACATCCTACCCAAATTAATTTACTTATTTAATGCTATACTTGTCACACTACCAAAAAACTTTTACTGAATTAGATAAAACTACAACAAAGTTCATTTGGAAGAACAAAAGATAAAGAATATCAAGGGAAATAATGAAAAAAAAAAACGTTAAGGAAGGTAGCCTAGCAGTACCAGATCTTAAAATGTACTATAAAGCAGTAGTCATCAAAACAATATGGTACTGGCAAAGAGACAGAAGGGAGGATCAGTGGAATAGACTTGGAGTAAGTGACCTCAGCAAGACAGTCTATGATAAACCCAAAGAACCCAGCTTTTGGGACAAAAACTCACTCTTTGACAAAAACTGCTGGGAAAACTAGAAAACAATATGGGAGAGATTGGGTCTAGATCAATATCTCACACCCTCTACCAATTTAAATTCAGAATGGGTGAATGAATTGAATATAAAGAAGGAAACTATAAGTAAATTAGGTGAATGCAGAATAGTATACTTGTCAGATCTCTGGGAAAGAAAAGATTTTAAAGCCAAGCAAGAGTTAGAAAAAATTATAAAATGTAAAATTAATAATTTTGATTATATTAAACTAAAAAGTTTTTGTACAAAAAAAAAACAAATGCTGCCAAAATTAGAAGGGAAGCAACAAATTGGGAAAAAATCTTTATAACAAAAAACTCAAAGGTCTAATTACTCAAATTTATAAGGAGCTAAATCAATTGTACAAAAAAATCAAGCCATTCCCCAATTGAAAAATGGGCAAGGGACACAAATAGGCAATTTTCAGATAAAGAAATCAAAACTGTCAACAAACACATGAAAAAGTGTTCTAAGTCCATTAAAATTAGGGAAATGTAAATCAAAACAACCCTGAGGTACTACCTCACACCTAACAGATTACCTAACCTGACAGCAAAGGAAAGTGGAGGTTGGAGGGGATGTGGCAAAATTGGCACATTAATTCATTGCTAGTGGAGTTGTGACTTGATCCAACCATTCTGAATGGCAATTTGGAACTATGCCCAAAGAGCATAGACTATCTGTCTTTTGATCCAGCCATAGCACTGCTTGGTTTATACCCAAAAGTGATCATAAGGAAAAAGACTTGTACAAAAATATTTATAGCCACACTCTTTGTGGTGGCAAAAAATTGGAAAATGAGGGAATGTTCTTTGATTGAGGAATGGCTGAACAAATTGTGGTATCTGCTGGTGATGGAATACTATTGTACTCAAAGGAATAATTAAATGGAGAAATTTCATGTGAACTGGAATGACCTCCAGGAATTGATGCAGAGTGAAAGGAGCAGGTTCTGGAAAACGTTGTACAAAGAGACTGATACACTGTGGTACAATTGAACATAATGGACTTCTCTACTAGCAGCAATGCAAGAATCCAGAGCAAGGTTGAGGGACTTATGAGAAAGAAAACTAGGCACATTCAGAGGAAGAACTGTGGGAGTAGAAACACAGAAGAAAAACAACTGCTTGATCACATGGCCTTACAGGAATATTGTTGAGGATGTAGACACTAAATGATAACTCTAGTCCAACTATCAATAATATGGAATTAGGTCTTAATCAATGATACATGTAAAACCCTGTGGAATTGTACATTAGTTACGGGGGTTTTGGGGGGGAGGGAAAGAACATGATACATGTAACTATGGTAAAACATTCAAAATTAAAATCAAAATTAAAAAAATCTATAGAAGACCCCCAAAACATGTCTTTGTATATATGTTGAGGAAATAAATAACTGTCATATATCTGATCTACATTGTCCATTGGGTACCTTTCTACTGCACCTACTGGGAATGTGAGAGGAGATGGTGGGTAAGGAGACACATAAATACACATAAAATGATCACAAGTCATGAAGTTTATTATTCATAAGTATGTAGGTACTGTATATAAATCCTTAGCACATGAAGAGTGGCTCAGGGTGTGCTGTGTAATGTGTATTGTATACCCTAGGTCTTTTAGCTTTCTGCTTTTTATATCTAATTGTTGCTGTTGGGTGGATTCACATAATGGAGTCCCTTGAGGTTCAATCAGGAGGTAATTTGCTGCTTTCAACCAAAAGGGTATTATAATTAGGAAAGCTCATTAACTTTACATATCCGGATTAATGATATTTGCTAAGCTGATGATTTGCTAACCTTATTTTCATAATCATAATCCCATAAATGTAATTGACCAAGCCAGTTATTAGGGGCATATAGGAAATTTGAGGTACACAGGTGGGTCAATGATAGTCAAACATGGAGTCACTTCTGTGAACTAGGGCCCAAAGCAGAGGCAAAAGATCCTAATTCCTCTCTTTAGAGGTCACCTCTCTCTCAGGTTCGAATCTAGCCTATGGGTATGGTTTCTGAGTTAGGAAGAGCTCCTTAGTGGAGGTGAGGGTATAGCACTTTTGTCCCCCCAGAGGAGGTTGTTATTGCTATAGCTTTTCAGCAAGATCTCAAATCTGGGAGGTATGTAGGGAAAGGTATTTTTATACCAAAGTTCAAGGACATAATGTCATTCTATGAAGTCTTTATTAATGACTACTCCAAGTCCACTGACTTTACATTGAGATTACTTCCTAACAAAAACTTTGTTTAAAATTGATGACTTCTTGGATAGTTCATTTCTTATTGGGATTCAGTGTCTTAAATTGAGGATTCTTTGGAAATACCCCTGAGAGGAACATAAAGTACTAGAAAACAGTGTCATCAAAGTTTTTTGAGAGACAGTCTTAATATGCAATGCATAGATTTTGGGACAGACTGTCTCAAAGTGCACCAAAGTGATGGTGTTCTCAACTCCAGTGTCTCCGTGGGAATCATCTGCTGTTCCGGTTTCCATCCAGCCTTCAAAACGTTGTACTTCATAATCTGTATAATAGGTGAATTCTTTATTAATAAAATTTTGAAATTTAGTTTTTTCACTGGTGGCATACTTTTTCCATTGCCCCCAAACAAGCATTTATTAAGTGACTAATGTATACCAGACACTGTTCTAGGTGCTGGGAAAAGAATATGGATAATGAAATAGTCCTTACTCTCAAGGGGATTTTAGTCTAAAAGGAAAGGCAAGAATTAGAGATATAAGTATATGTTGAATAAATCTAGAGAATAGATGCAAATAAATACAAAGTTTCTGAGAAAGAAGGACACTAATTCTTGTTGAGGAGATTTGTTCTAAAGGAAAAGCAAAGTTTTGAAGGAAGATAGGGATTCTGTGAGGTAGAAGTGATGTTGGAGTACACTATAGTCTTGAGGTATGGCTGGTACAAAAGCAAAGGGACAGGAAGGGAAGGGAATAAACATTTATATAGCTCCTACTATGTGCTAGGCACTAATATCTCATTTGATCTTTACAACAACCTTGTGAGGTAAGTACTGTTATTATCTTCATTTTCTACTGGAGAAAACTGAGTGGTTAAGTTAATAAATGGTTAAATCCTTTGCCCAAGGTCACACAACTAGAAAAAATCTGAATATGAATCCTGGTCTTTCTGATTCTCATCTCAGCACCATATCCACTTAGCCACCCACCTACCTTTCAGGAACAATAAATAAAGACAAGGCTGCAACCAAACTGTACACTTCAGAATGAGGACTAATATCTGATGAAATTGAAAAGATAGGTCTTGGTCAAGTTGTAAAAGACTTCAAAAGCTAGACAGAGGAGGTTATATTTGATCCTTAAGGTCATAGGGAGCCATTGGAATTTATCGAGGAGGAATAGGTTAGAGGCATGGTCAGATCTTCCCTTAAG
Source organism: Gracilinanus agilis (assembly GCF_016433145.1). Taxonomy (NCBI): domain Eukaryota; kingdom Metazoa; phylum Chordata; class Mammalia; order Didelphimorphia; family Didelphidae; genus Gracilinanus; species Gracilinanus agilis. Next base: position 309,492,093 of record NC_058130.1, on the reverse strand, counting down.
GAAAATCGCTTTGACCTCTGTGTAGTAGAAAGAGACTAGAATGTAGCAGGGAGACAATAGATATTAGGAAATTGTTAAAATAATCTAGACATAAGATTATGAAGGCTTGAACTCAAGTAGTAGCAATGTGAGATGAGAGAAGGGGTGATATATAATAGCAACTAAAGTAGCAAGATTTGACAACTGGTTGTCCTTGTGGGATGAAGGAGAGAAAGGGATTGCAGATGGTGATGTTTGAATTGAGCCTTAAAAAATGGGTAGGAATTCACTTAGATTTTGGGGTTGTTGTTTAGTCATTTCAGTCTGGTCCAAATCTTCACGATCTCATTTAGGGATTTCTTGACAAAGATAATGGAATGGTTTGCTATCTCCTTTTCAAGCTCATTTTACAGATGAGGAAACTGAGGCAAACAGTGATTTCCCAGGTCAGTTTATGAGGTCAGGTTTAAACTCAGGAAGTTGAGTCTTCCTGACTCCAGTTCTGGTACTTTATCTGCTGTGCCACCTAGGTTTGGGGGAAGGAAGGAAAGAAGTGATCTGGTTTGGCAGGAGCTCAGAAAATACAGAAGAATAGCATGAGATGGGATGCAGGATGTTGGATTTTGTAAGACTTAATCACAACCAGAACAAAGTCACTGAGGAAAAAATAAATGTGCTTTGCTTGATATTCAGTGAAGCTCCTAGACTGGCACTATAGTGGATAGTTTTTGTTGAGGAATAATGGACAAGGACAGAAAGTTAATTTGACACTTAATTTGACACCAGACAGATACTTCAACCCAGAAAATACTTTAGAAGTTCAATCATCCATGGGATGTCAGATGTCCTTATGACAGCCCTGACTGAAGACAATTCAGCTTATAATGGAACACTTCTATCACAGAGTTCCATTGTTGGATACCGCTAATTTTTTAGAAAGTTCATCAAAGTCAAAATTTCAGTCCTGAAGTACAAATAGGAAGGTGATGTGGTGCAAATGATCCTCGGTTTACTCATCTGAAAATGGTGGATGCTAATAGTATCTGCCTCACAGAATTGTTGGGAAGACTAAATGAAATAAAGTATCAAATAGACCTTAAAGCACTCTATATCAGTACCTTGGCTTCCTCATTAATAAAATGGAAAAAATAATACCTCTACCTCACAGGGTTGTTTTGATGATCAATTGAGTTAACATATATATGTAATTGTTCTAGTTGAGTTATGTGCAGCATTTTGTAACCCCATTTAGGGTTTGGGGGTAAAGTTCCTGGAGTGGTTTGCCATTTCCTTTTTCAGCTCATTTTACAGATGAGGAAACTGAAGCAAACAGGATTAAGTGACTTGCCTAGGGTCACACAGCTAATAAGGTGGATTTGAACTCAAGGTCTTCTTGACTCCTGACTCAGTACTCTATCCACTGCATTACCTAGATGTCCTTTATATACCTAAAACACTTTACATATCTAAAAATCCTATATTAGTGCCAGCTATCATATAAACATTTAAGAAGGATGATGAATATTATGACAATGGAATGGGCATGAGACTAGGTATCATGAGACCTGGATTCTTATTCTGAGTTTGTAACTAAGCTAATTGTATAACCCTGGGCAAATCACTATTTCATTGGGAATCAAGTTTTGATACTATTTTTTAAAGGGGGGAGTTTGATCTGGGTAATCTCTGAGAACCTTTCCAACTCTAAAATTTTTATTCTATTTAACTTTCACATAACAATCTTTCAAGAATTGAAATATAGCTATCTTGTTCTCCTTAAATCTTCCCCTTTCCAGCTTGAACATCCTTAGCTCCTTTGACTATTTGTCATAAAAAATTGATTTTCAGATTTCACTTTTCTGGCTACTCTCTTTCTCTGGGCATGCTCCCATTTGTCAAATTTTCTCTAAAAACAGAGGATCTAGAACTGAGTTTATTGAATATAGTTCTTCAGATGAGGGCAGACAAGGGTACAGTGAGACAACTACCTCCATCATTTGGGACACATTGATTTATTAATTTAGTCAAAGATCATATTTGTGGGTTTTTTTGGTAGCCATATTACACTGAACTTTGAGTCAACTAAATTCTATTAAAGCAAGTCTCCAATTCAAAATTGATATGGTATTTTCTAACCTAAGTACATATAGCCTATTAAATGTCCTCTTGTTGATTTCAGTCTGCTCTTCTAGCCTATGTTTTTGGAGCCACAGATTTAGAGTTGGAAGGGGCCACAGAGATCCAACCACCTAATTTTATAGCTTAGAAAACTTAGGTCCAGAGAATTTGAATGTCTTGCCCAGGATCACATAATTAGTAAATACAGAGTCCTGGAAACCTTTCCTCCTTTCTCCATTATCTGCCGCATGCAAATGAATGTGGTGGTGGCAGGGACAGGATGATATAAGGGAAAACACTGGAAATTAAAATTGTTTTGCTAGTATTATTTTTTCAACCTTTTGCTTTCTGCTCAGTTTATTCATTTGAAGAAAGAAAGAATTAGATTCTCAGTCCGGGAGAACTGATGACAAAAGACATCTCTTGCTTCTCAGGATAGAGTTGGAGGAGTATGGATGTGGAATGTGATATATACTCTCAGATGTATATTCCCTTGGTTTCTCTTAAATGTTTTCCTTTAGTAAAATGGAGGATTCAGTGGGCAAGGTAGGAGATTAAGAGGAAATGATTATAGAATACAATCAAATGATACTAATAAAAATTTTTAAAGATGAAGTCGGGAAGAACTTCAATACCTCTAAATTCTATGATTGTTAGCTATTGGAGCTAACTGATTTTTCAGTTCTTTTGCAATAGGCCCAGGATGCAACAGAACAGTGTTTTAATTGTAAAGTAATCAATGCAGTACCTGGCACATAATAAGTGCTTTGTAATTTCTAGTTACTATTAAAATGATTTTTCTGAGTTTCTGAATTATTAAATTTCTTTAATATCAATGTTGATATTTCAGAGACATGTTTGTAGAGATATATTGCAAAAAGTATTTGCTTCTGAAGCCTTCCCCTTTTCTAAGTTGCTATCATTAAGGCAATCAAAAATCTTCAATGAAATGCTAACCACATCATTAACCTCATCTTTTAATGTCTTTGTACTGTGTCCAGCATGATGACTTCTATAGTTCCTGGGACTTTAAAAAGTTTTAATTCAATTTAAGATAAAATAGGAAAAGCAAAAAATTCCAGATGAGTGCATATTTTTCTCTAGAGGTGGTATGAATTTACCTGGAAATACCTTAGAAGATAATGCCTTTATAGGATTATTAAGAGAACTGAAGAAGAATAAGAGTTGGAGTTGCTCTGGATTGGGAGATAGAGATCCTGAGCTCAAATCTCACCATATAGATGGTATGTTGTATCTCTCACCTACAGAATTCTGAGCAGTAGATCAAGAACATTATAGCAGGCTCTACTTTGCCTGAAAGGGTTTCAAATATCTGCCTAGTGATGGACTGTACATATGAGATCCAGTATGTCCACCAGGTGATGAAAGTTCAGCTATAGAAATTCTTTTCTATAGCATCTATTAAGGGATAGAGGAGTTGTAGTCTGCATTGGTAGAGGGAATATTCACACTGACAAAATCATAGATTCTTAGAATATGGAAAACAACTATATTCCACCTACCAGTTCCCTATATTATTGTCTGCTCTATATCTGCTGGCCAAATCCAGCCTTTCACTGTTTTTTGGATGGTCCATCAGCCATAGTTTGCCAACTCCTGATCCTACACTCTTACAAAAGATAGAATATGAATCAGGTAACTTTTCAATATTTTAATAGAAATATTCTCATAGAATATTTCTAATATTCCAAGAATTTATTATTTTTTCAGTATGAATATTTCTTTCCCCAATGATGACCCAATGATACCTTAACAGATGGTCCTCTTAAATAACATTTTATTATATTTTAAAATGTAAAAAACTGTTCTTTACTCATAGGCCAAACAAAACAGGTAGTCGTAGGGGACTTGGCCCTTGGGTCACAGTTTGCTGAGAGACTAGACTATATTACTGGGTATTAACTGCCACCTTTGCTCTCTTGCTGATTTTATTTTTCTCGGTTAGTTGAGTTGTTATTATTCTCACCATTGGTTTCGGATTTTTAAAAACAGCCCTTCCTTTGGTCAGTCAGTAAGATGACTAATGTGGGTATCTGCTTACATGCATAAATAGTTTGGATTAAATGGAAGGTGATTTTAAGCTATAGGATCCAATCATTTCTAAGATCATATTTCTAGAATGGACTCACCTTGATTTGTTTTTAAAAAGCTATGTGGGACTACATGCCCTCACTCAAAAGGAATCCATTCTCAGTTCATGAAGCTCTTCTCACCAAAGCTTGCAATTTCATCTCTCATTTTCTAACTGTACGATCAAGGGGATAACCATCAAGGGGAAAAATGGAATTCATTTTAGAAAGCCCTTTTACTTCTCTTAATCCACAGAGCAATTCAGAAACCTTAGCTGTATAATAGACATCATGACTAGAGTAGCCCCCCAGAGATGTTAGAGCACAGGTTGTGTAGTCAGACCAGGGTAGACAGCAGCATTACAAAGTGCTTCACTGGAAAAGAATGCACAGAACCTTAACTAGGAATTTTTGTATGGCCAATCAATAAATATTTATAATGAAATAGGATTTGTTCTAGGTTTTGGATATACAAATAAGAGAATGATGGTCCTTGTTCTCAAGGAATTTATGTTTCATAAAGGACATGACATGCTCACAGAGATGTCAATAAAGGATAAGGACACATACAAAATACATAGTTATGGGGGCATTAATCACTGAGGAATCAGTAATTGATTTTTTAGCCCTTACTTTTTCATCCTAGTAACAACTCCAGGACAGAAGGGCAAGGGCTAGGCAAATGGGGTTAAGTGATTTGTTCGAGGTCACACAATTAGGAAATGTCTGAGGTCTGATTTTAACCCAGACCTTCCAGACTCTGCTTCTCTACCCACTATGCCATCTAGCTGCCCCTGTAATGGACTCTTTAAAATAAAACCTTACCTTCCTTCTTGGAATCAGTACTGTGTATTGGTTGCAAGGCAGAAGAGTAATAAGGGTTAGGCAGTGGGGGTTAAGGGACTTGCCCAAGGTCACACACCTAGGAAGTGTCTGAAGCCAGATTGGAACTCATGATTCTAAGTCCAGTCCTTGATCTACTATGTCAACTAGCTACCCCAACTCTTGAAAGAGGTAACTCTTGAATTAAACCTTGAAAGAATCCATGAATTCCAAGAGATGGAGGTGAGGAAAAGCCTGGAAGACACCTAAAAGAAGAAGATGGAATGGGAACAAGTAAGACATTCAACTGGAGTGTAAAAAGTAAGGAATAACAATAACATGTTAGAGACAAGGCTGGTACCCCACTTGGGTAATGGAGTAGTCAGCCCAGAACATCAGCATGGAGCCATGGTGCAGGGAGGAGCCCATTCCCGAGGACCTGCTGATAGCTTCTGATTTTACATAATCATTCTTGTTAATTAGGTCATAGATAATCCATATGTGACTGACCCAGAGACTTTAGATGACAGGCATGTCTGTGGGAAGGCTTGATATTTACCTGCCTCTTTCTACTATCACCGTCATCACCATTACTGTCCAAATGAAGAAGGGGTGAGCCTAGTAGCCTCTCTATTTGGGATGATGATAGGTAAGGCTTACTCCCAGGAAGGGGAAAGAAAAAGGCTGGTAAACTCTATTTCCCTCCTAAATACCAAAGCAGTGGGAATAGGAGCTCATTGTGATAGCATTACTAACCCAAACCAGACCATGTAGATGCCTGCTTGTGGGATCTTGTTCCTACTAACTATGACAGACCATAGTCATCCTTGGAATTGCATCACCTGCCTTGTCTCCATATGTGGTCTGGAGAAGGGATAAAAATGAATCATCACCTGCCCTATGGGTCCGTATGTGGCCTGATTGAGAAGAGAGAGAAATCATCATCTCCATCATCCATATGTAGCCTACAAACCATCACCTGACCCATCCTTCATCTATATGTAGTCCAGACTAAAGGGGAAAAGAGTTACAAACTCAGAGTCAAGAGGGAGCAGGGATCTATGGCAGTAGCATTTCTATGCCAACTCTATATTCCCACTGGTTCTACCCTATATCTAGCCAGGAGGAGGATGGAAGGTCAAAGCTCTTGTCTGGTTGCTGGTGGATTAATTAAATGCTTTCCCCTTCCTTTGATGCTAGATATCCTGTACATTGTGGTGTGTACATACCTTACCCTCTTCCAGTTTACATGGGAGGTGTCCAGGCTGTTGGGTTCTATGATAGACCCTTGGGAAGAAGAAATACCTGGCCTTCCTTATATAGAATCAGTGGAGGGCTCGAGGTGGCTTGAGATAGGACTGGTTTTATGGCAGGAGGACCATAACCTCAAATGGGCCCTGCCTGTGGCTAGGCATTCCTTCTTATCCTCCTCTATCAACTTTTAAAAGATGTTATTTATTTGTTTATTATATTAAAATACCCAGATAACTAACTCCCTTCATCCCTCCTCTTGCCCCATTAGAGAAGGTATTATTTGGCAAAAGATATATATGTATATAAAGTTATGTCTTAATCTGTTTCCGTTTTTCAGTTTTTCTCTGAAGGTAGACATATACAAGTCATTCTTCAAACAATATTCCTGTTGCTGTATATAATGTTATTTCTCTTGATTCTACTTGTTTCACTCTTCTTGTAAATCTTTCCAAAATTAACCTGTTCATCATTTCTTACGGTGTAGTAGTATCCCATCATAATCATATGCCACCACTTGTTTAGCCATTTCCCAAATGATGGGCATCCCTTTGATTTGAAGTTCTTTGCTATCATATAGAGAGCTGTTATAAATAATTAAGAACATTTAAGTTCTTTTCTTTTTCCCTAATCGCCTTAGGAAATAAACATAATGGTGGTATTACTGGGTCAAAAGCTATAAACAGTTTTATAACTCTTGAGCATAATTCCAGATTGTTCTCCAAAATGGTTGGATCAGTTCACAGTTCCTGTTCACAATATAACAGTATCATCATTTTTCCATATCCCCTCCAACATTTGTCATTTTGCTCTTTTATCATTTTAGCCAATTGTATAGGTATAAGATGACATCTCAGAGTTGTTCTGATTCACACTTTTCTAATCAATTATGATTTAGAATGTTTTTTTCATGTAGTTATGCATGGTTTTGATTTCTCTTTCCCAAAATGTCTCTTCATCTCTTTTGACCATTTATCAATTTGGGAATGGCTCATATTCTATCCTCTTTTCATAATGATTCCTTCAAACTTTCTCATCTATCCTCACACCTCTCCTAGCTCCTCTCCATTATCATTTCAGCTGAGAACTTTGCCTCATATTTAATTGACTATTGAAGTAATTTATCTACTTATTCCTCTTCTCCCTTTCTATCTCACACTACTCAGACGCCTTTGACCTCTATTTCCTCCCTTACCTCTGTCTTACATGAAGAAATAGTCCCTCTTCTTGGCAAGGCAAACCCTTCTATGCACATAAAGGTTCAATTTCATCCCATTTTATCTAATAGATTGCTCTCCTCTATCATTCCTACCCTCTCAATAATCTTGTCTCTCTTTCTACTGGCCACCTCCACACTGTCTCTGAACACAACTGAATCTATTCCATCCTTAAAATCCCTCATTTGATCTATCTATCCCTGCTAACTATCATAGAATTATCTCTTTTTTTAAATTGCTAAACTCCTTGCATATATAATCAGTGTCTTAACTTCTTTTCCATTCATTCTCTTCCTTTTAAAAAATTTTATCTATTTAGAATATTTTTCCGTGGTTACATGATTCATGATTTTCCCACACCTCTTGCCTCCCACCTCCTGGAGCTGACAAGCAGTTCCACTGGGTCATTCATTCTCTTCTTAAATCTCTAGTTTGGCTAGTCATTAATCAACTGCTGTTTCTGACCTAGACTTCTTTGTCTTTTCTTGGTCAGAAAGAGTCGATCAAAATTTTCTGTACTAATCAGTACTTATGTTGGATCCTGCATTGCCAGGCTGGATGAGTTAAGGAGACTTAGTTAAGAAGGAGAGGATATGGACAGGATGAGGTGGAAGAGAGGGGAGAAAGAAGAAAAAGATGTTTTCTTGACATTGCTCTCTTCCAGTTCTCCTTTAAGAGATCTGACTACCTCTTTTCAATCTCCTTTGCTAAATCTTTATTCAGATCATGCCTACTAACCATAGGTTGCTGCCCAAGGTTCTGACCTGGGCCCTTTTCTCTTTTTCCTGTATACTCTTTTCCTTGTGATATCATTTGTTTCCATGGATTCAAATGTCATTTCCTTGCTATTGATTCTCAAATCAATATCTATCCCCACACTCTCTCCTGACCTCCAATGTCTGTCTAATGGAAATCTCAACCTGGAACTCACATAGGCATGTTAAATTCAACAAGTCTAAAACTAATCTTATTTTCTCCCCTTTAAACCCTTGCCTCTTTCTAACTCCCCTATTATAGTCAAGACCATTAGCACCTTTTTAGTTATCTAGGAATTGGATGGTTGGAAACCTAAGTGTTATTCTATTCTATTCCACACTGTCTCTCACCTTGCATGTTTAAATTGTAGCCAAGTTCTGTTAATTCTACCTTCCATAACATCTGCCATATATCTTTTTCCATCTGCCACTGCCACCACCCTAATGTTGCTCCCTCTATCAATCATAGTAGATAATTAGCTGTGAATTTATAATCTAAGAGAGTTGCCTAAGAATACCAAAAGGGTGACATTTGCAGAGTTCTAAAGCCATTATGAAAGAGCAGTGGAACTTGACTCACAAGCCAGCTTTCTATTCACTGTGTCATGTTGAAAATTTGTTAATTATATATAGAAGATACATAATTAATATTTTTTAAATTGTTGCATTGGGGAAGGAGCTAGAAGTAGAGGTCCTGTTGTCGTTTGTGTTGTATTAATAGGTCTTCCTCGCTTATGAACAGGGATAACAGATCTTCCTCCTTAGCCATGACCTGAATAGATTAGGGAATAATAAGGTCTTCTGAATAGTGTTGCTGTTTAGTTGTTTTCAGTCATGTCCAACTCTTCATGACCCTATTGTGGTTTTCTTGACAAAGATGTTAGAGTAGTTTGCCATTTCCTCCTCTAGTTCATTTTACAGATGAGGCATATGAAATTAAGTAACTTTCCTAGGGTCACATAGCAAGAATGTATGAGACTAGATTTGAACTCAGTGATGCCAGGCTTAGCAGTCTATCCATTGTGCCACCTAGTTGCCTTGTATACATTCTATATTAATTAATATATATGCTATATTATATTCTTAGGAAGAGTTTTTGGGAAAGAAACCATGCTACTTATTATTTTTAAAAATTAAGTCGAATGGATTTCTCTTCTAATACCATGTATGTAGAACGTATGATTTGATTGAGTTGGGTAAAAAGTAAAACAAACATATTGCTTTCTTGGAAAACCAATTTGAACAACTAAGATTAGGAAGAAATTTATAAAAATTGATCTAAAGACTATATGACCATGTAGATAATTAAAATAAAATAAAGTAACAAAAGTGAGTAAGGGAGTAAGGTGAATTCTTTAGGAAATTTATAGGCTCTTATTGATTTGTGTTACTTATTATTTGTGTTACTTATACCTAACCAGATTAAAGTTGGAAAAAAATAGTCTGTCCCCAAAATCTCAATGCAGTGTTAGGCTTCAGATAGATAACTTCAGTTACATAAATGCTACAGATTTTACAGAGAACATTTGAAAGAAAAACTATTTAGATTTTTAAAATATTTGCATGTTTTGGGAATTTTAGAAGTTTTTAAGGATGTTCACTAGCTGATGCTTAGTGAGAAAGGAACACAATTATAATTCTAGCTTTAAGATTATCAAAAAACTTCCAAGATTTTCATGTATACATGACAATTTTGACTTGACCCAACAAGTAAAATGTCAGATGGAGATAGATCATGTGGCTGAGGTGGCCAAGCAAGAGAACTTTCTCTACTGCTACACTACTGTGAAAAGCTGTCATCCAGAAATTATCACATATGTAGTGCTTGTTAAAAAAATTTTTTTTAAACTTACTCAAAATTCACAAAATCAAACACATCTAAACATGTAAATCATAAAGCTTGAATATTATGCTCTTGGTAAATGTGCAGCATTTATACTTCTGAAGAAGTTAAAACAATATTTCACTAGGATTTGGGGGATATATTTCTGTTTAAATATATGTATTTCTTTTTTTAAATTACCACCTAAAGACAAAACACAAAACTTACATAGCTGAATTCTTTATAAAGAATGTAATATAATTGTAACCTATGAAAGGAAACATTTATTTTATTGACTGCCTTCTCAGGACTCTGAGATGAACAAGGTTGTTGCTCTCTTCTTTTCTTAACTTCCCCAAATCACTCCAAATCCAAAGACTCAAAATTCTGACACTTCTTCCTTCACAATACTGCTAATATATGTCTGTTTCTCTCCTTTTCTCCAGATCAAACTTTTGCTAATGATTGTATGCTCTCTGTCTTAATTACTATTGCTATTCTTTCTGTCATCTCCCCACCTGTCACAACACTCAGCATCTCCATCAATGCAAGCTGTTGCTATGAATGTAATGTTTTCCTTTTCCTAGAGCTATTTTAACCACTTCACATCCTACTTCAAACCATAGTCTGGTGTAAATTCTTGTGGAGCTTCCCTATTTTCTATCAAATTAAACCACTAACTTCTGTTCCTCTGTATTAAATGGATAAAATACAATTTCAGTGTCCCTGTGACTTCAAGGGTCATCTTGTCCAATCTATACTTGGGCAGAAATTTTTTTCATTATTCTTGATAATTATCCAATGTCTTCTTTAATAATGATAAAAATTGATAATAATAACAATAGCTGACATTTGTATAGCTGTTACTACATGCCAGGCAACATGCTAAGTACTTTATAATTATTTTCTTCATTTGATTCTCACAATAAATGTGGAAAGTAGGTTTTATTATTATCCCCATTTTATAGATGAGAAAACTGAGGCAGACTGAGATTAAATGACTTGCCCAGTGTCACATAGCTAGGAAGTCTCTGAAGCTGAATTTTAGCTCAGATCTTATTGACTCTTTCCACTGGCCCAATTAATTTAAAGCTCTCAAAGGTCATTTACTGGGTTCCAAATTGAGTAGAGAGGAGGTCTCCTTACCAACAAAATCATGCATGCTTAAGCCTCTCCTGAGGGAATCCATTCTACTTTGGGCCATTTATAATTATTTGAGAATTTTCTTTATTTTGAGATGAATTCAGATTTCCTGCACACTTACGCATTTACTCTGATTTTGCCCAGTGGGACAGAATAAAACATGACAGCCCATCTGGAGTGGGGTACCTCAGAAAAATGAGTCCAGACACCCAGAAGTTCAAATTAGTGGAACCAATATTTATTTGTTAATCTGTTGATTAATAAATATACCTAACTGGCCAGGACAACCTTCCTAGTGAAGGCTGCCACAAACTAAAATTAAAATGCATTTTTATAGGGTTCAAGATACAAAGAAAAGGTTCAAAAATGATACATAACCTTGGGGAGGTGGCAGCAACCTTTATCGTCTGTTTGGAAGCTATTTTTGGTCAGTAGCTCGGACTTTGGGACTTCCCCTGTACATCTTATCCTGGACTGTGAAGTAGTAAAGGGAGTCACTTTCTCATGGATCCTGACTGAGCTGACCTTCACAGAACAAAGCTCATTTCTGATTTTTACTTTTTCTCAGGAGAAAACAGGTTTTGTGGACAATGATTTCATTTACCTCACTTCACATCAAATAGTTGGTACTTATTTTCTGGAACTCTGTCTAAATAAGCAGTTTTGCATACGGTAAAGCACAACTCCATTTGTTCCAATCTTCTGTTCTTTGTTTTTATTTTCTCAGTTATCCTTTGTGCCCTTATATATCTCCAAGACTTGTACATAGTAGATGCTTAATAAATATTTTTAATTAATTGATATATAACAATAAGGTTTAGGTTTTTAATGTATCTCCATATATCTTTAATGCTTAGTGTAATGCCTGAAACATAGTAGGTGTTTAATAAATATTTTTGATTGATTAATAAATAACAATAATAATTCATACTTACACAAGATTTTAAGGTTTGTAAACCATGTCATGTTATTCCTTATTACATCTTCTCGACAATACTGTGAGAGAGGTGCTCTTATTTTTGTTATTTTATAGTTGACTTGCCCAGGGGCACATATTCAGTTACCTAGAATAAAATTCTCCCTTATTGTGGACTAATCCTAAATTTGGCTTAGCCCAGCAGCTTCAAAGTTTGAAATGCAATGAGTATGCCTGGGTTGTAAAATCCAATTAAAAACCATTCTGCTATTAAAGAATGAAAAGGAAACATTTTATAAGGAGACCCAATAAAAGAGTGTTACTCTGCTCCTCCTGCCGAGTCAATACTGCAGATGGGCCACAAATCTGAGGTGGAACTTCTGAACCACTTCCTTGCTCCCCAGAGTAAGCATTTTTAGACTTTAAGCAGCAGGAAATCTCCTTCTTTCCTTTTCTCTCCCCTTTCTTAAGGTACCAGGGCACACATACAACTTTCCTCTGAGGAATGAGTAGGGTCTGGCAGTCTGGCTGCTCTTCCTCAACAACATTCCTCCAGCTCTCCATTTCTACTGAACACAAAATCAGTTCAATTTCTATTGCAAGCCTGATTTCTATCTTTATCAGTTCAATCACCAAAGCTAGAGCTAGCACCAGGCAAAATTAAGAAGGTCAGGCTTGCCCTTTGGGATGTTTCTTTTCCACTGGAAAGAGTGCTTACCTTGAAGACAGAGGATCTGCTACTTACTGTGTTTCTTTCAGCCAGTCATTTTACAACCCTGAGCATCCTTTTCCCTATATGTAAAATGAGGGAGTTGCACTACGTGACACTGAAGTCACTTCCACCATTAGATTTATGATCCCATGATCTTTGTTCTCATTTACTTCTATGATGCCACAAGGCTATCCACTGAGGTTTCTTACCTGTTTTGCTCAGTTGCCTGAAGTGTTTTTCTCTCTATATATACATTTATCAGTCCTCTAATTCCATTCTGTCAGAATGTTAAAAAACACTTGTTAAATTCCTACTATGTACCAGGCACTGTGGTAAATGCTGGAAACAGAAAGAGGTGTGAAAGAGAATCCTTGCCCTTTACTGAGCTCAATGTCTAATGGGGGAGACAATTAGCAAATAAATATGTATAAACAAGGTACAAAAAGAATAAATAGGAAATAATTAACTGAGGAAAGGCATTAGAATTAAGAGGGGTTGGAGAAAGGAGATGAGATTCTTTCTTGGGAAAGGAAGCTAGAGAAGTCAGGAAGTAGAGAAAAGGAGAGAGAGCATTACAGGCATGATGGACAGCTAGAGAAAATGGAATGCATTATTTCTGGAATAGCAAGGAAGCCAATGTCATTGGATTTAAGAGTAGGAAGGCAGCTGGATGGTGCAGTGGATAGAATGTCAGCCTGGAGTCAGGAAGATTCATTTTCTTGAGTTCAAATCCACTGAAGTTGATACTTATGAGCTATGTGATCCTGGGCAAGTCATTTAACCCTATTTGCCTCAGTTTCTTAATCTGTAAAATGAGCTGGAGGAGGAAATGCCAAATAACTCTGGTATCTCTGCTAAGAAAACCCCAAATGGGGTCAATAAAAGTTAGACACAACTGAAAAACTATTGCAAATCAAGTATAAGAAGACTAGAGAGGTAGATTGGTTATGAAAGACTTAGAATGGCAAAAAAGGGGTTCTGTATCCTGGAGATGATAGGTAGCCACTGGCATTTATTGAGTAGGAGTAGGTTATTTTGGAGGGGGGATAAAATGGTTGGACTTGCATTCAAAGAAAATTAATTGGATGGCTGAAGGATGAGAAGAGAATTGTGACAGTCAGAGTAACCAACCAGCTTTTGGAATAGTTCAGGTGAGAGATGATGAGAGTCTGCACTAAAGCGGTGTCAGTATAAGAGGAAAGAGGGAGGCATGTTCCAGAGATGTGGCAAAAGTGAGATACACAGGCTTTGGTGATATTTTGGACATAAAGTTAAGAGATAGTGAGGAGCTGGGATAGCATCTATTTTGTGAGCCCGGGTGAATGGGAGAATGGAGGTGACTTCTAATGTAATAGAGAAGTCTAGAAGTGAGGAATGTTTAGAGGGAAAGATACGGAGTTCAGTTTTGGACATGTTGAGCTTAAAATACCTCCTGGACCTTCAGTTGAGATGTCTGAAAGGCAGTTGTAGATGCAAGATTGGAGGTCAGCAGAGAAGTTAAAACTGGAGAGGTAGATTTGAGAGTCGTTATCATATAGATCATCATTAAATCTGTGGGAACTGATGAGATCACCATGAAGGAGAAGATAAAAGACCAACAAGAGGGTTTTGTGGGATGCTTATGATTAATGGGGGTAACCTGGTTAAGAATCCAGTAAATGTGACTGAGAAGGAATGGTCATATAAGTAGGAATCTCTTTTTTTTTTCCTTTTTTTTTTTTAACATTTATTAATATTCATTTTTAACATGGTTACATGATTCATGCTCCACCTTTCCCCTTCAACCCCCCACCCCTACACCCCCTCCACCCATGGCCGATGCGCATTTCCACTAGTTTTGTCATGTGTCCTTGATCAAGACCAATTTCCAAATTGTTGGTAGTTGCATTGGTGTGGTAGTTTCGAGTCCACACCCTAAATCATGTCCACCCTGACCCATGCGTTCAAGCAGTTGTTTTTCTTATATGTTTCCTCTCCTGCAGTCCTTCCTCTGAATGTGGGTAGCATCTTTACCATAAATCCCTCAGAGCTGTCCTGGGTCATTGTATTGCTGCTGGTACAGAGGTCCATTACATTTGATTTTACCACAGTATGTCAGTCTCTGTGTATAGAGTTCTTCTGGCTCTGCTCCTTTCGCTCTGCATCAGTTCCCAGAGGTCTCTCCAGTTCGCCTGGAACTTCTCCAGTTTATTATTCCTTTTAGCACAATAGTATTCCATGACCCGCATATACCACAATTTGTTCAGCAATTCCCCAATTGAAGGACATACCCTCCTTTTCCAGTTTGTTGCCACCACAAAAAGTGCAGCTATGAATATTTTCATACAAGTCTGTTTATCTATGATCTCTTTGGGGTACAAACCCAGCAATGGTATGGCTGGATCAAAGGGAAGGCATTCTTTTATAGCCCTTTGAGCATGATTCCAAATTGCCAGCCAGAATGGCTGGATCAGTTCACAGCTCCACCAGCAATGCATTAATGTCCCAATTTTGCCACATCCCCTCCAACATTCATTACTCTCCCCTTCTTTCATTTTAGCCAATCTGCTAGGTGTGAGGTGATACCTCAGAGTTGTTTTGATTTGCATTTCTCTAATTATTAGAGATTTGGAACACTTTCTCATGTGCTTATTGATACTTTTGATTTCTTTACCTGAAAATTGGCTATTCATGTCTCTTGCCCATTTATCAATTGGGGAATGGCTTGATGTTTTATACAATTGCTTTAACTCCTTGTATATTTGAGTGATTAGACCCCTGTCAGAGTTTTTCGTTATAAAGATTTTTTCACAATTTGTTGTGTCCCTTCTGATTTTGACTACATTGTTTTTGTTTGTACAAAAGCTTTTTAGTTTAATATAATCAAAACCATTTAATTTACATTTTGTAATTTTCTCTAACTCTTGCTTGGTTTTAAAGTCTTTCCTTTCCCAGAGATCTGACAAGTATACTATTCTGTGTTCACTTAACTTGTTTATAGTTTCCCTCTTTA